>NC_041386.1:300843622-300859040 GCF_002162155.2 Triticum dicoccoides | reverse complement strand
AACCCAAGGGAAAGAAAAGGCTAGGTGAGGCAAATGTAAAACCAAGGTTGGCCCTTGCTGGAGGAGTTTTATTCAAAGCGAACTATCAAGGGGTTCCCATAACACCCAACCGCGTAAGGAATGCAAAATCAAGGAACATAACACCGGTATGACAGAAACTAGGGCGGCAAGGGTGGAACAAAACACCAGGCATAAGGCCGAGCCTTCCACCCTTTACCAAGTATATAGGTAGATTAAAGTAAACAAGATATAATAATGATATCCCAACAATATCCATGTTCCAACATGGAACAAACTTCAGCTTTACCTGCAACTAGCAATGCTATAAGAGGGGCTGAGCAAAAGCGGTAACATAGCCAAACAACGGTTTGCTAGGAAAGGTGGGTTAGAGGCTTGACATGGCAATATGGGAGGCATGATATAGCAAGTGGTGGGTAGTGCGGCATAGCAATAGAGCGAACAACTAGCAAGGAAAGATAGAAGTGATTTCAAGGGTATGGTCATCTTGCCTGAGATCCCACAAGGAAGAAGAACGAGTCCATGAAGAAGACAAACAGACGTAGTTGAACGGATCCTCACAAACGCGACGTTACCGGAACTAACAAGAAGAAGCAACACCGAAAAGAAGCACACAACTTGGTAAACAACCAACACATAAACATGGCATGATGCGCAAACAAGTATGATGCATGTCCGGTTTAATGAAACATGCATGGCAATATGCACAAGCAAAACTACAAGTTAAGTGGAGCTCAATATGCAACGAGTTGCATATTGACGGACACCACAACAATTATTTAGTTAGCTCTTGTTTATGTACCCAACAATATTAAATGTTATTAAACATGGAAAGATGGTGAAGCATAAGAAAACTACCTATCTAGGCAAGTTTAAATGAGGCCAGAACAACAAGCAACAAGTCCGGAAACTCCTCATGTGCAAATTTTAAGGTTTGGTACTGTTCTGCCCTAAACCATATTTTAGAGTTGTTAAACATGCAAAGTAAGGTCACCATGATAAACTAGGCATTTTTATACCCCAAATACATATAAAGTTTATTTAAAACCGAGCTACGGTTATTTAGTTATGAAATAAAGCATTTTAGCATGGCATAGAGCAAAAATTAATCAAACAACATTTTAAACATGTTAAACATGGATGAAAGTGGCATATTATGAAACTAGATGAAATTCTAAGCATTTTTCATATATAGTGTTTTTACATATGATGCACGGTTGTTGAGTTTTAAAATGCATGGAGTTTAGGGAGTTTTCTGCAAAACGGTCGTCTCTCAGAAATTAGGGAAAACCCCCTGAACTGAAAAAAACATAAGGGGCCGAATCTGCAGGCTGCTGGGGCGCTCACCATGGGCTGAGGCCCAGTTCGGTGGAGAGGGGGGCCGGCATGGGACTGCTGGGCCTTGCGCGACACACGTGAGTGGCTGGGCCGGCTGGTCAGGCCGTGGCCCACGTGTCGGCGGCGCCTGTCGTTGTCCTCCTCCTCGATCTAGAGGGATCGAGGGAAGGCAGGGGAGGCATGGCCTTTGAGCTCCGTCGAAGCAAGGGGCGCAGCGGCAATGACGAACGGGATCCCTCGGATCTGGCGGGGAGGAAGCCGGAGTGGCTGGATCCGGGGTCTGCGCATCCATCGATGGTCGACGGCGGCAGCGGAAGCTTCCAGTGACGGCGGTGGTTCCTTGCAGGGTAGGAGAGAGTGCGAGGTGAGGAAGAGGGAGGACAAGAAAGAGAGAAGAGACAGGGATGGCGGAGCTCTGGCCTGAGGTGGAGGTCGCCGGCGGCGGCACACCGGTGGCCGGCAGAAGGAGGCGAAGCGCGAGGCGGCGTGGGGCTCCAGCGGGAGGAGGCAAACGAGCGGGCGAGCGAGCATGCTCGGGCGCACGGCGGCGGGGCGATTCAGGCCCGGGCGGCCCAGGGCGGGCTCCAGATGGGCTGTGAGGGCCGCGGCGAAGTGGGCACTAGGGAGGTGACGTGGTGCTACGGGAGAGATGGAGAGCGCCTGGCCTGCGGCGGTTGGCCAGTTGGGCGGCGCCAATTGGCAGTAGATGGGTTGGCCGGCGCCGGAATTCGAGGAGAGGAGGTGGGAGGCTGCTGGAAAATGATTGGGGGCATGGATTTCAAGGGGGGGAGGAGAAGGCCAAAAATGGAAGGGAGGGGTGTTATATAGTGCAGGTTTTAGGGTTAGGGGGATTTGAGGCCATTTCAGAGCTGTTCGATCTCGATCGAGCGACCCGGAGCGGAGTGGGGTTAGATAGGTGGGCTAGTGGGCTGTGCTAGAGAGGTTGGGCTGAGATGAGAGGGGAGAGATGCAGCCCGGCACGGTTTCCAGAGACTGAAAACGTCCGATGATAGACCGGCTATATTGCCGCTATAGTTGTCCGTTGGGGCATCAAACGAGCTCCGAATGCGATGAAACTCGGCAGGCGACCTACTGACAACATAACAACACCGCATGCCAACTTTCAACCCATTCTGAGAACATTTTCCGGCCACTTATAAAATAATATTTCGGACGTGCCGCAAGCGCGTGCAAGTGTGGACGGGCTCAGAACGGACGACGGAAAAACTGGGAGATCCGGATGGATGCAAGTTTTAAAAACATGATGATGCAATGCGGATGATGACATGGCAAGATGCAACACGCAAACAAATGACAAGGCAACAACAATGAATAACTAGAAGACACCTGGCGCATCGATCTCGAGGCGTCACAACACTTGACCACTATGAGAGGATCTCGTCCCGAGATCTAGGATGGCACCGGAGAGAAATGGAAGAGGAAGAGAAGAGGTAAAACTAAGTTGCTTCTTTGACAAACGAGTGAAACCACGAACCTTGTGAGGTTGAACAAATTGAAAGAAAGAATACAACGAAGATGAACAAAGTTGAAAACACTCCGTTGGAAAAGAGGAACAAGGAACATTACTAGAACCTTGTTGGTTGACAGACATAAGAAAAAGGGTGCAATGGATAAGAGGTACATGCAAGCACTCTGGTTGAAACGAGATGTACAAGGAACGATAAAGATCAATTATGGCAACACTCTGGTTAAAATAGGATAGAGAAGGAATAAGAATGATATATTTTGGACAACACTTCGACTGTAAATGGAAGGGATTGAACATGAACTTGACAAGATGAGAGGATACTTGATGAAATCAACAACACACTGCCTCCAGAACTATTGAAAAAATGGCACAAGGGGTAAGGAAGATTTCAGACATCACTCCGGTTGAGAAGGGAGGTAAAACTTGATAGAATGGGAAGAACTTGAATGTAGGACATGACACTCCGGTTGAATGGATAAGCAAAGGAAAGAACATGATATTCACAATACGAGATGATGAGTGAAGATAGCATCATCACAATGCTTCCGGAAGAAAGAATAGAAGAAAGATCATTGGAAAGAAAGAAAGAATGGAGAATCAAATGCCAACTTCTACCACAAAAGAGCTTGAAAGGACATCCTTAGGAGAAGGGTCGAACGGAGTTGTTGGAAAAACCAACAACGAAAGGATAAGCTCGATATGGGCTTATGGAATACATCTCAAAATTATGAGGTGACAACCTGCCACTCGCGGGAAAGAGATTGGATTGATATGAAGAAGGAGACGAGAAACTTATTTCACCGGGAGGATAAATGAAGAACTTGGGTCATTTATGAGCACCATAAATAGCAACAATCCTTCGGGAAAGCTTTAGGTGAAATATAACCCAGAATAACTCCAATGAAGAGATTGATGGATTGAAAAGATGTCTTGAGCTAAGAGAAAATGATGGATTTAGATATGTCACTGTTGAAAACTTGTGAATCATGAAACACGAAGGGAAATTTTTAAGAATGACATAACACCACCTCAAAAGATAACATACAAAGAATTGCACTTAGGAATGCAAGATGAAGAATACTTGGAGTATAGCTTGGCGGATCATATCTTCGAGAGATATCTTGAAGAACAATTGAAGAATGAAAAGAATCCTTGATGAACCACCATGTAGCCTCCATGAAGAACTCCGGTAATAAAAGAATGATCAAAAGAAGTGAAGGATGAAGAGAATAAGATCAAAGCCTTGAAATCATTAGATGGAGCTTTGAAATGATATACTTGAAATAACTTGGAGCTCCGGAAAAGAAAGATGGACAACTTGAATCGAGAATTGGTACCACGAATGAACTCCGGAGGAAGGAATTAAACACTTGGATGGAGCAAGAATAAGAATTACGTTATGCGTATCCTTCACCAATTTAAATTGATGACAAGCAACAGATTTGGCATACCACTTATTTTCGTAGAAAGGATTAGGATAGATATAGCACAAACATGAGAAGGTGTTCGACGAACCACCGGTAGGATTGAAACATCGAATAAATTGATATAATAACCAAGGAAGATAACTCTTGAACGAACCACCGTAAGAATTGAACATGAAAATAGCAAAAGCGCAAATTCACCGGGAAGAATTGGAAAACGAATGAAGATACTTGAAGGAATTTAGATACATGAGAACGAATAGATCACGAGCTGATTAGAGAATATTTGCATGATGCACTGGTAAGATTTGGAGAACGAGAGCTGAAAGCTCAGAATGAATAAACCCGAAATGATGGCCTTCGGAGAATCAAACTGAAAAGACTCCTGAATTGCTCCTAATGAGTGAAAAGAATTCTCACAATCGAAAACAATTTTTAGAGGATGGCAGCAAGCTAGAATCACAAATCTTTGAGAGAACGGACAAGATTTAAGAGAAACTCTTCTTCGGTCTTCAAATGCAGAGAATGACGATGAGAAACACCACCATGAATCGTTGAGACACTCCGGAATAATGAAGAATATAAAGGTTGAATCGACAATGAAAGAATTTGAAAGATCTTGGAGCAATACAAATGAGTGATGATAATTCATTCCTACGTCAAACTTCGAAAAGAATTTAGGATAGCTCCGGGAAAATTAGGAGAGTCAGGTAAGATCCTGGGAAAAGGCCTATGGGTTAGGGCCCGCTCAAGAGAAACACCGTTGAAGTGAATTGAAGAGAGATTGCACCGGTTGAATTAAATGGCTAGAATTAAGATAACATCCTCGAAAGAACTTGAGCGAATTGAGAATGGAAACTTGAATCTTTTGATATCTTCAGCACTCCGGAACAATTGAATAGCGAGAGGTGAATAAGTAAGAGAGTCTTCGGTAAGGACTTCCACCATGGAAAGCATGTGAACCAATGAAAAAGATATGATGAACACCGAAAACTTGCATTGAATCCACCGGAGAAGGAAAAGAACGAAGAATGATGAACTTGAGGCTCCATTAGTATCATCCTGAGAATCACCGGATAAGAACATTGACGGAAAAGAATGGAGAGGCCTCACATCCATAGAAGGGTTCTTGATTAAGAAATCTGAGTCCTTGACGAAAAGAAAGGGTGGGAGGGCGGGAAAAACAAAGACAACTTGGGAACGGATGAAACGAACAACGTTGAGAAGACTTGAGTTGATCTTGCGAATGTTGAAAAAAGATCGGATCTCTTGAAGAGAGACACACCGGTTCAGAAGAAATTGAGATGGCACACTCGAAGATCAAGAAGGATTAGTATCCACATGGGAATATGAGAACACCGCTTAGGAAAGGTATGGAATCAACACTTGACATTGAAGCAACTCGAATACCACAACTCAAAACAAAGGATTGGCTTGCAGAATAAGCCGGAAACAAACATATGATAGATCCCATATCGTATCATGTGTCTGTTGGAAAGATATCCTACGTGATACTTGAATTCCCACTTATAATCTCCCGAAACTTTCTGGTTATGCAATCAGGTGTTGTGGATACAGGGGAAGCATAATATCTCACCCAAAACTAACAAATCCTACATCCAGCTGTATCCATCCTTCAACACATAACCAAGAAACCTTCGGAAATCGCTTACCTCAACCTTCGAAAAGGATCCGTTATACAAGTTATGGCAATACTCCCGAACTCCCACCCCAGTACTGGGTGGCGTCGAGGTTATCTCACCAACAACTGCATAAAAGAAATTTTTGATGTCGGCGAAACTTAAGTATTCCAGAACTGCAACGATAAAATTGTGACGACAACACCTCGGAGCTCAACTCCCCGGGACACTGCCACAACCCCTAAATGTCAGGAGGCACCAAGAACAATGTTCTCATCACAAAACCATTGAAACGATTCCATGATACCCGCGTGATCCTAATTTTTTTAGTGAAATTTGAGAAGAGAAGAGTCAAAACTCTACATCAGGAAGCCTCACCAAAGTGACAAAGGGACCGATGAGTAAAAAGAATCCTACTCTCCGGTATATATAATCCTATAAGACTCAAAAAAAAATTCTAGACTCAACAACGTCAGCGATTCGATCTAGCAGGGGGCTCCTAAGTCGGGGAAGGCTCTGATTACCAACTTGTAACACCCACGATGCGGCTATATCTCCCACGTGTCGGAGCACGACTTAGAGGCATAACCGCATAGTAGGCATGTCGCAAGAGGGGTAATCTTTACACATCCCATGTACTGAATATGAAAGGGATAAAGAGTTGGCTTACAATTGCCACTTCACACAATACATGAATATAGCATTACATCATCCAAAATACAATCAAGGTTCGACTACAGAACCAAATAAAGAAAGACAACCCCTAATGCTAGATCCCCAATCGTCCCGACTGGGCTCCACTACTGATCAACTAGAAACGAAACAAAGCTGGGTTGCGTCACCTTCACATGCATCATCAGCACCTGCAACTGTTTTGGAAGTATCTGTGAGTCACGGGGACTCAGCAATCTCACACCCTCACGATCAAGACTATTTAAGCTTATGGGTAGGAAAAGGTAGTGAGGTGGAGCTGCAGCAAGCACTAGCATATATGGTGGCTAACTTACGCAAATGAGAGCAAGAAGAGAAGCAAAGCACGGTCATGAACTAGAAGTGATCAAGAAGTGATCCTGAAACTACTTACGTTCAAACATAACTCAAGAACCGTGTTCACTTCTCGGACCCCGCCGAGAAGAGACCATCACGGCTACACACGCGGTTGATGCATTTTAAATTAAGTTAAGTGTCAAGTTCTCTACAACCGGATATTAACAAATTCCCATCTGCCCATAACCGCGGGCACGACTTTCGAAAGTTCAAAACCCTGCAGGGGTGTCCCAACTTAGCCCATCACAAGCTCTCACGGTCACGAAGGATATTCCTTCTCCCAGGAAGACCCGGTCAAACTCGGAATCCCGGTTGCAAGGCATTTCGACAATGGTAAAACAAGACCAGCAAAGCCGTCTGAATGTGCCGACAAATCCCGATAGGAGCTGCACATATCTCGTTCTCAGGGCACACAGGATGAGCAAGACGTCGGGTTGGCATAGACCTTGATTGCCCAGGGGGCATCGGACATCGCTCAGGTTGGACCAACACCTAGAGAACCACTGGCCCGGGGGGTTTAAAATAAAGATGACCCTCAGGCTCCGAAAACCCAAGGGAAAGAAAAGGCTAGGTGAGGCAAATGTAAAACCAAGGTTGGGCCTTGCTGAAGGAGTTTTATTCAAAGCAAACTGTCAAGGGGTTCCCATAACACCCAACCACGTAAGGAATGGAAAATCAAGGAACATAACACCGGTATGACGGAAACTAGTGCGACAAGAGTGGAACAAAACACCAGGCATAAGGTCGAGCCTTCCACCCTTTACCAAGTATATAGGTGCATTAAAGTAAACAAGATATAATAATGATATCCCAACAATATCCATGTTCCAACATGGAACAAACTTTAGCTTCACCTGCAACTAGCAACGCTATAAGAGGGGCTGAGCAAAAGCGGTAACAGAGCCAAAAACGGTTTGCTAGGAAAGGTGGGTTAGAGGCTTGACATGGCAATATGGGAGGCATGATATAGCAAGTGGTGGGTAGCGCGGCATAGCAATAGAGCGAACAACTAGCAAGGAAAGATAGAAGTGATTTCGAGGGTATGGTCATCTTGCCTGAGATCCCGCAAGGAAGAAGAACGAGTCCATGAAGAAGACAAACGGACGTAGTCAAACGGATCCTCACAAATGCGACGTTGCCGGAACTAACAAGAAGAAGCAACACCAAAAAGAAGCACACAACATGGTAAACAACCAGCACATAAACATGGCATGATGCGCAAACAAGTATGATGCATGTCCGGTTAATGAAACATGGCATGGCAATATGCACAAGCAAAACTACAAGTTAAGTGGAGCTCAATATGCAACGAGTTGCATATTGACGGACACCACAACAATTATTTAGTTCACTCTTGTTTATGTACCCAACAATATTAAATGTTATTAAACATGGCAAGATGGTTAAGCATAAGAAAACTACCTATCAAGGCAAGTTTAAATGAGGCAAGAACAACAAGCAACAAGTCCGGAAACTCCTCATGTGCAAATTTTAAGGTTTGGTACTATTCTACCCTAAACCATATTTTAGAGTTGTTAAACTTGCAAAGTAAGGTCACCATGATAAACTAGGCATTTTTCTACCCCAACTACATATAAAGTTTATTTAAAACCAAGCTACGGTTATTTAGTTATGAAATAAAGCATTTTAGCATGGCATAGAGCAAAAATTAATCAAACAACATTTTAAACATGTTAAACATGGATGAAAGTGGCATATTATGAAACTAGATGAAATTCTAAGCATTTTTCATATATAATGTTTTTACATATGATGCACGGTTGTTGAGTTTTAAAATGCATGGAGTTTAGGGAGTTTTCTGCAAAATGGCCGTCTCTGGAAAATTAGGGAAAACCCCCTGAACTGAAAAAAACATAAGGGGCCAAATATGCAGGCTTCTTGGGCGCTCACTATGGGCTAAGGCCCGGTTCGATGGAGAGGGGGGCTGGCATGGGACTGCTGGGCCTTGCGCGGCACATGTGAGTGGCTGGGCCGGCTGGCCAGGCCGTGGCCCACGTGTCGGCGGCGCTTGTCATCGTCCTCCTCCTCGATCTAGAGGGGATCGAAGGGAGGCAGGGGCGGCATGGCCATCGAGCTCCGTCGAAGCAAGGTGCGCGGCGGCAATGACGAATGGGATCCCTCGGATCTGGCGGGGAGGAGGCTAGAGTGGCCAGATCCGGGGTCTGCGCATCCATCGATGGTCGACGGCGGCAGTGGAAGCTTCTGGTGGCGGCGGTGGTTCCCTGCGGGGTAGGAGAGAGAGCACGAGGTGAGGAAGAGGGAGGAGAAGAGAGAGAGAAGAGACAGGGACGGCGGAGCTGTGGCCTGAGGTGGAGGTCGCCGGTGGCGGCACACCGGTGGCCGGCACAAGGAGGCGAAGCGCGAGGCGGTGCGGGGCTCCAGCGGGAGGAGGCAAACGAGCGGGCGAGCGAGCGCGCTTGGGCGCACGGTGGCGGGGCGATTCGGGCCCGGGAGGCCCAGGGCGGGCTCCAGATGGGCTCTGAGGGCTGCGGCGAAGTGGGCACTCGGGAGGCGACAAGGTGCTACGGGAGAGGTGGAGAGCGCCTGGCCCGCGGCGGCGCCAAGTGGCAGTAGATGGGTTAGCCGGCGCCGGAATTCGAGGAGAGGAGGTGGGAGGCTGCTGGAAAATGATTGGGGGCACGGATTTCGAGGGGGAGGAAGGAGAAGGCCAAAAATGGAAGGGAGGGGTGTTATATAGTGCAGGTTTAGGGTTAGGGGGATTTGAGGCCGTTTCGGAGCCGTTCGATCTCGATCGGGCGATCCAGAGCGGAGGGGGGTTAGATAGGTGGGCTAGTGGGCTGTGCTAGAGAGGTTGGGCTGAGATGAGAGGGGAGAGATGCAGCCCGGCACGGTTTCCAGAGACCGAAAACGTCCGACGATAGACCGGCCATATTGCTGCTATAGTTGTCCGTTGGGGCATCAAACGAGCTCCGAATGCGATGAAACTTGGCAGGCGACCTACTGGCAACATAAAAACTCCGCATGCCAACTTTCAACTCATTCCAAGAACATTTTCCGGCCACTTATAAAATAATATTTCGGACGTGCCGCGGGCGCATGCAAGTGTGGACGTGCTCAGAACGGACGACAGAAAGAACTGGGAGATCCGGACGGATGCAAGTTTTAAAAACATGATGATGCAATGCGAATGATGACATGGAAAGATGCAACATGCAAACAAATGACAAGGCAACAACAACGAATAACTGGAAGACACCTGGCACATCGATCTTGGGTCTTCACAGTACTGCCCACTATTGAGCTGCTTTGGGTTACTCTGATACCCGGATTGCTGCTGCTGTTGATGACCTTGGCCAGATTGCTGATTATAGACGCCTTGATTGCCTTGAGGGCCCTGGCCATGGAAACCTCCACCACTTGAGCCGACGCCCGGGCCGTGAAAACCGCCACCACTTGAGCCGCCACCCGGGCCATGGAAACCGCCACCGCCTGAGCCACTGCTAGGTCCATGATTACCGCCGAACATGTTCGAATTCTTGAACGCCTTCATGATCGTACATTCCTTCAATAAATGGGTGACCGGCTTCTCCCAGGTGCCGTGTCTCAGACAGGGTTCATTTAGCAATTGTTCGAGGGTGGGACCTGACCCGCCTGACCGAGGAGGTGGCCTCCCCTTACGCTGTTGATTGTTTCCTTGTGCATTGGTGTTAGACACAAACTCCAGACTACCTTCAGCCTTACGTTTATTGTTACCTCCTTGATTTGCCGGGTTATGCTGGTGACCCTTGTCGTTGTCGTTCTTCTTTCCCGTCCCTGTCTTCTCTTCGTCAGATGCGGGATCCTTGGTACTATCAGAATCGACGTATTTTACCAGAGCCGCCATCAGCTGCCACATGTCATTACAATCACGCTTGAGCTACCCCAGCTTCTGTTTCAGAGGTTCAAAACAGCGATTTTTCTCCAACATTAAGACCGCGGAGCCGGCATCCATCTTATCAGATGAATGTATTATTTCCTTCACCCGGCGCACCCAATGGGTCGTGGATTCACCTTCCTCTTGCTTGTCGTTAGTCAAATCCACAATCAACATGGGTTGTTTGCATGTATGTTTGAAGTTCTGAATGAACTGGGCTTTTAACTCTGCCCACGAGCCGATGGAATTGGGTGGCAACCCCTTTAACCAAGTGCTAGCTGTTCCATCTAGCATCATAGTGAAGTACTTGGCCATTGCTGCATCACTGACCTCCAACAATCCCATGGCCATCTTGTAACTTTCAATGCATGCCCCGGGTTGTAAGTCGGCTGTGTAATTAGGCACCTTGCGAGGCCCCTTAAAGTCCTTTGGCAAACGCTCATTACGCAGATCCGACACCAGACAAGGGACACCTCATGTCCTTGTGGCCACTCCTGCTTCAATAGAGGCCGCTGGATAAACCGGGAAAGCTTGGTGAGCCGCCTGCTCAACTGCCTGCTGAACTGCCCGCTCAGCCTCTTGGCGGATCCTCTCCTGGTCTACCAAGTTAAGAGCTCCATCATGCGCCGGTTCATACCCGTGTGGCTGGTTATGGCGCTGAGCATTGCTTGACATGGCCGCTGAATCCATATGCCTGCTATAGCTTGGGCTCCGGCTTTTGTGAGGGGTTGAATGAATCATGTCTCGACTATAAGAGTATGACTCCTGTTGTGCTAGTGTTGTCTAAAGAAGATCTCTGATCCTTCGTGTTTCCAGCGCCGTCGGGGAATCGCCTTCCATTGGGAGAGCCGCCAGACGTGCCGATGCAGCAATCAGATTCTCCAAAGGGTTAGAAAAATGACCCGGCGGTGTTGGTGTATAACTAGGCGGAGCCGTATTCACCCGAGGGGGTTCCATAGCTCGCGGCTGAGCCGCCCCCCAGCCCCGGGTGTTGTGATCCGATTTGCCTCAGGAGGGTTGCTGGGACCAGCCCCGGGTGTGTGGAAAAGATTCCTAGGATCATAAGTCAGGGGCGGGCGTGATTGAGTCTTCTGGTGCCTTCTCCTCATGACCTCGTTTGACGCATTCAGATTCATCGAAAGCTGAAAAGCCTTTGATTGAAGCTGCTGAGCCCGAGCGTCCAAAGCCGCCCGTTCTGCAGCCATCCGGACGTCCTCCGCCGCCAAGTTTTCCTTGGCTTGAGCTACCTCCCCATGTAATCGTGCCACTTCCGCATCATGCTGAGCTTTGTCCGCCGGTTCAACCACGGCGGTCAATAGGGTCATCATCCTATCCATGAGATCCATCATCACCTGAGCCGGTGGGTGCGCGGGGTCTCCTGACCTGGCCGCTGTCGATCCAGTGGTTATCGCTGCTACAGTCGTAGAGTTTTGAACGGGTTGCGTACTAGCCATGAAGATTCCGGCTCTGTTCAACAGCTCAAAGTGGTCCGGAATACTGCTGCCATAGGAATAGCCCCCAAGCCCGCCATCCTGTAGTTGATACAATGAATCCGTCTCACCTGTGGACGACTCACCGTCAGAGTGGACAGCCGTCTCGCCGCCATCCACAGATCCTTCAGAAAACTCCCCTCCATGGATGCAATCCACGAAGGCATGCCTCATGGCAGGTTGAGTCCAGGCGGGTCTCGCACGCTGAGCCGTCTCGATGAGGTTGGTGCAGATGTCCGGCTCAGGGCCCAGCTCGCCGATCCGGCCGATGAAGACGTGTATTCCGCAGAAGGGGACCCAGTACCGTACTCAATTGAGCCGGCCTCGGGGCCCCAACCTGCATCGTCGATGTAGAGCTTGCCACGACGACTCTTGGTCATCCGGCCCACAGCGTATCCCTTGAGCCCTTCGAAGCTGCCCTTCAAGAACTCAAATCCACCATGCGCTGGCCCCACGGTGGGCACCAACTGCCGTAGAATTGTGGCAGATGTCCTAGTGAAAGGACTTAGTCGTGGAGCCATCGCAACTAGGAAGCTTAAAGGGGTTAGTCAGGACAAAGGACACAAGAGGTTTATACTGGTTCGGTCCCTTACGGTGAAGGTAAAGCCTAGTCCAGTTGTTGTGGTATTGCCAGGTTTCGATGACCAAGGAGCGAAATACGCTAGCTTGGCTCTCAATCTATTCTTTCTTGCCCTAAGCCGCCGCCGGGTCGTCCCCTTATATACAAGGGTTGACGCCTTGTGGCCTACAGAGTCCCGGCCGGCTCATACAACGTGTCCGGCTCGGTGACGTCTTTTACATGCCTTACTTTACAAGTCTTATCATACATGGCAGTTTATACTCATGGGCCTTAAGCCGCCTCTGGGCTTCGGCCTTCTACAAATCTTATCATAATCTGTCACCTTGTGTACTCTTCGGGCTTCCTTTAGTTAACCCACCATTGCTATTGACCCGGCCCCTCCTGGGTGGGTCATTCCTGGTAGTCATATCCCCAACACAAAGGGAGTTGGAAGGAACATTCTGTTCGCATAATCATAGATGGAGGGAGCTGCAAAAATTTGGCTAGCATGGAGATGGTAGAGAAACTATCTCTCACCACAAGACCACATCCACATCCTTACTACATCCAATGGTTCAACAACAGCGGCAAGGTTAAGGTAACACGTACTATTCGTGTGCATTTTAGTATCTCTAGATATGCTAATTATGTTGAGTGTGATGTGGTACCCATGCAAGTATCTTCCTTATTACTTGGTAGACCATGGTAATTTGATGAAAATTCTGTACACCATGGTAGAAACAACCAGTATACTCTTGTTCCTAAGGATAAACATACTACTTTGCTTCCTATGTCTCCTGATTCCATTTTGAAAGATGATATTAATAGAGCTAATAAAGCAAAATAAGAGTGAAAATCAAATTGTGGCAAAAGAATTTGAGCAACAAATGAAGCCTAATAATAAACCATCTAGTGTTGTTTCTGAAATTAAATCGAAAAGTGCATGTTTAATTGTCACCAAATCTGGTATTGATGAGCTAGATTTCAGCAAATCTATTCGCTATGCTTTTGTGTGCAAAGAGGCATTATTTTCATTCGAGGACGTGCCTTCCTCTTTGCCTCCTGCTGTCACAGGGATTCGCTGACATCTTTCCACAAGACGTGCCACAGGGATTACCACCTATTCGAGGGATTGAGCATTAGATTGACTTAATTCCCGGTGCTTCCGTACCAAACCGTGCGCCATACCATAACAATCCGGAGGACACAAAGGAGATTATGCGTCAAGTATAGGAGCTGCTCGATAAAGTTTATATACGCGAATCTCTTAGTCCTTGTGTTGTTCCTATTATACTAGTGCCAAAAGAGGATGGTACGTCGCATATGTGTGTTGATAGTAGAGGCATTAATAACATTACTATTCGTTACCGTCATCCTATTTCTAGGCTAGATGATATGCTTGATGGATTAAGTAGCTCTACAATATTCTCCAAAGTGGATTTGCGTACTGGATACCATCAAATTCGTATCAAATTGGGAGATGAACGGAAAACAACATTTAAAACTAAGTTGCTTTATATGAGAGGTTAGTCATGCCTTTTGGGTTAACTAATGCACCTAGTACTTTGATGAGATTAATGAATGAAGTTTTACGTGCTTTCATTGGAAGATTTGTGGTAGTCTATTTTGATGATATACTAATTTATAATAAATCTTTGGAAGAACATTTGGAACATTTACGTGCTATTTTTATTGCTCTATGTGATGCACGTTTGTTTGGTAACCTTGGGAAGTGCACCTTTTGCACCGACCGAGTATCTCCACAGGGAATTGAAGTTGATAAAGCCAAGATTAAAGCTATTGAGAGTTGGTTTGTAACACCCCGGATGTAATTTACCATATTTGTATTCCAACTCTTGCCATTTCCGGCTCTAAGTTATGATATTCCCTCATGGTTGGGTTTTGTCTTCGTTTTGCATTTTTGTCCATGTCATGCATCTCATATCATGTCATCATGTGCATCGCATTTGCATACGTGTTTGTCTCATGCATCCGAGCATTTTCCCCGTTGTCCATTTTGCATTCCGGCACTCCTACGTCCTCCGGCGTCCCTTTTTCGCCTCTTTTCGTGTGCGAGTGTTAAACATTCTCAGAGTGGACCAAGATTTGCCAAGCAGCCTTGGTACACTACCGGTAGACCGTCTGTCAAGTTTCGCGCCATTTGGAGTTTGTTTGATACTCCAATGGTTAACCGAGGAACCGTAAAGGCCTCGTGGGTGTTGCAGCCCAACACCCCTCCAAAGTGGCCCAAAACCCACCTAAACCCCCTCCATCCTCTCGGCCGTTCGATCACGATCGCGTGGCCGAAAACCGCACTCCTTTTGGACTCTCCTAGCTCCCAGAATCTATAAATAGGCCTCCCCTCCGAAATTCGCGGATGAAACCAACCCTAACCTAGCCCCTCTCCGTGGCGGACACGTCCGGACGGCGCCAGACGCGTCCGCCGCCGCGCCCCGATCACTCGCGCGCTACCACATGTCACTCGCCGCCGCCCCGCACCGCCGACCCGCCACGCCCC
>NC_041386.1:300841056-300843421 GCF_002162155.2 Triticum dicoccoides | reverse complement strand
CACGCCGCCCGATGCCGGCTCCCTCACCCGCCGCCGCGGATCTCGCCGCCCTACCGCGCCGCGGCCGGATTCGGCCTCAGCCACCCCGGATCCGCCCCCCGAGCTCACTCTGGCGCCACCCCGTCCAACTCCAGCGAGAGCTCGGTCCATTCTCGGTTCGCGCGCAGTGGGACAAACCCTAGATCTTGTTTTCATGCGAGGTTAAAATTTCCCCTGTCTTTTTCCCCTCTCAGTTTATAGCATTCTTCATTATGCCATATCTCATCATCTGTAGCTCTGTTTTGCGCATGTGATATATCAAAATGTTCGATAGGATGCCCTCTTCATTTTGTTCCATTGTACCATGCTTGTTTGAGTCCATCTCGATGCCTAAAATGCTGTTGCAAGAGTGCTTCATAATGTTAGTTTCTGTTTCTTAGCAGTTTATGAACATTTGTCATTTTTCCATGATTGTTGTGTGCCTCCTATGAACTTCAGCCCTACATGTGTTTTGGGATATGCTATGCCATCTTTACAGGGGTGTATGCCATGTGTTTTTGTGAGAAATGTGGTGACTAGAACAAGCATGCAAAGTAGCTCTCGTGATGTTGCTAATTTCAGGGACTTAGAATTTCACTAAGTCATTTCCCTGTTGTTATTTTATGCCATCTATTCATGTTGTTACAGAGTGATCCATGCCTCTTTTGAGCATGTTCAGTAAGGATGATTTTGAGATATTGTTATGTTCTATCCATCCATCTCTTTGTTTGCAATTTTGAAATATCCTAGCATGACTCAATCTTGCTCTACTTTTGCTATAAAATGTTCCTGGCAGATTGTTTATGTGTTAATCAATTTTGCCAAGGTTGTTGTAGTTGATCCATGCATGCTATGAGATGGTTCTGGCCATGGTTAGCTTCTTGAACATGTCTTGTTTCTGGGTGTATGCTTAGTTTGTCATTCAATGCCTTGTGGTGAGTGCATCGAGCTCGCAAACATGCCTACGTAACTCTGTTTTTGCCATGCCCAGTTTTCTGCTAAGTCTGAATCTGTTAACGAAACTTGCTATGTTTACATGGGTGCCATCATATCTTATGATCCTTTTTGGCTCATGGTCAGTAAGGGACTTTTGTTATATTCTTTGAGTAGTTTCATGCCGTGCCTTGCTTTTCCATGATATGTTCCTGTAGCATGTTGTTATCTTGCTCTAAACATTGCTTCCTGATGTTAATTCCTGACATGTTATTTTCACTAAGTCTGTGAACCTGATATCTTTTGCACTTTTGCCATGCTTGTTTGAACCTGCTATTGTGTGATTTAGCCGTAGCTCAGTGTTCATCGTTTGTCAAGCATCTTGAGTAGTTCACTACCATGTGCTTTGTTGCTATGTTAGAGTGCAGTAGCTTAGTTTCTTGTTGCATTTTAGATGGCATCGTGTTGTTAATCGCAGATTTGTGCCATTATTGTTTTGCTTGCCATTTGCAAACCGTGCATCCGATTCCGGTGATCTTTATATCGATTTCGACCGAAATCAACTCATCTTTCCAGCGGCGCTCTTGGTTTGCCAAGTTGAGGCCTGGTTCAATCTTTTCCTTCCGGAGCACGCATATGCATTGCATATTACATCCCGCATATCATGCCATGTTTTGCATCATGTTGCTTGCGCATTGCACCGTGGTTGATTGTGGTTCCTTTTGCTTGTGTTCTTGCCTTGGGTAGAGCCGGGAGACAAGTACATGATCGAGGAACCCGTTGAGTACGCTTACGAGGATCAAGCTTACATCAACTTGGAGAACTTTGCAGGCAAGATGACCATACCCTCGAAATCACTTCTATCTTTGCTTGCTAGTTGCTCGCTCTATTGCTATGCCTATGCCGCGATACCTACCACATGCTTTATCATGCCTCCCATATTGCCGTGTTAAACCTCTAACCCACCTTGTCCTAGCAAACCGTTGTTTGGCTATGTTACCGCTTTGCTCAGCCCCTCTTATAGTGTTGCTAGTTGCAGGTGAAGATTGGAGTTTGTTCCTTGTTGGAACATGATTATTGTTGGGATATCATTATTATATCTTGTTTACTTTAATGCATCTATATACTTGGTAAAGGGTGGAAGGCTCGGCCTTATGCCTGGTGTTTTGTTCCACTCTTTCCATCCTAGTTTCCGTCATACCGGTGTTAAGTTCCGTGATTTTGCGTTCCTTACGCGGTTGGGTTATAATGGGAACCCCTTGACAGTTCGCCTTGAATAAAACTCCTCTAGCAAGGCCCAACCTTGGTTTTACCATTTGCCACCTAGCATTTTTCCCTTGGGTTTCACGGACTCAAGGGTCATCTTTATCTTAACCCCCCGGGCCAGTGCTTCTCTAAGTGTTGGTCCAACCTG
>NC_041386.1:300780575-300840661 GCF_002162155.2 Triticum dicoccoides | reverse complement strand
ACGAGATTCGTGCGACTGTTGGGGAACGTAGTAATTTCAAAATTTTCCTATGCACACGCAAGATCATGGTGATGCATAGCAACGAGAGGGGAGAGTGTTGTCTACGTACCCTCATAGACCGGCAACGGAAGCGTTGACACAACGTAGAGGAAGTAGTCGTACATCTTCCCGATCCGACCGATCCAAGTACCGAACGAACGGCACCTCCGAGTTCTGCACACGTTCAACTCGGTGATGTCCCTCGAGCTCCGATCCAGCAAAACGTTGAGGGAGAGTTTCGTCAGCACGACGGCGTGATGACGGTGATGATGTTCTACCGACGCAGGGCTTCGCCTAAGCACCGCTACGATATGACCGAGGTGGAATATGGTGGAAGGGGGCACCGCACACGGCTAAGGAACGATCATGGGGATCAACTTGTGTGTCATGGGGTGCCCCCTTGCCTCAATATATAAAGGAGGGAGAGGGGGAGGATATGACCGAGGTGGAATATGGTGGAAGGGGGCACCGCACATGGCTAAGGAATGATCATGGGGATCAACTTGTGTGTCATGGGGTGCCCCCTTGCCTCAGTATATAAAGGAGGGAGAGGGGGAGGTGCGGCCGGCCTGGAGGAGTCCTACTCCAACCGGGAGTAGGACTCTCCCCTCTTGCCTTGTTGGAAAAAAGGAGGAAGGGAGAAAGTGGAAAGGGGGGCGGCGCCCCCCCTTCCTTGTCCTATTCGGACTAGGGGGGAGGGGGCGCGCGGCCTGCCCTGGCCGGCCCTCCTCTTCTCCCTTATGGCCCATGTAGGCCCATTAACCCCCGGGGGGTTCCGGTAACCCCCCGGTACTCCGGTAAAATCCCGATTTCACCCGGAACATTTCCGATATCCAAATATAGGCTTCCAATATATCAATCTTTATGTCTCGACCATTTCGAGACTCCTAGTCATGTCCGTGATCACATCTAGGACTCCGAACAACCTTCGGTCCATCAAAACACAAAAACCCTAATTACGATCGTCACCGAACTTTAAGCGTGCGGACCCTACGGGTTGGAGAACTATGTAGACATGACCGAGACATGTCTCCGGTCAATAACCAATAGAGGAACCTGGATGCCCATATTGGCTCCTACATATTCTACGAATATCTTTATCGGTCAGACCGCATAACAACATACATTGTTCCCTTTGTCATCGGTTTGTTACTTGCCCGAGATTCGATCGTCGGTATCTCAATACCTAGTTCAATCTCGTTACCGGCAAGTCTCTTTACTCGTTCTGTAATACATCATCCCGCAACTAACTTATTAGTTGCAATGCTTGCAAGGCTTGAGAGATGTGCATTACCGAGAGGGCCCAGAGATACCTCTCCGACAATCGGAGTGACAAATCCTAATCTCGAAATACGCCAACCCAACAAGTACCTTCGGAGACACCTATAGAGCACCTTTATATTCACCCAGTTATGTTGTGATGTTTGGTAGCACACAAAGTGTTCCTCCGGTAAACAGGAGTTGCAAAATCTCATAGTCATAGGAACATGTATAAGTTATGAAGAAAGCAATAGCAACAAAGTAAACGATCAAGTGCTAAGCTAACGGAATGGGTCAAGTCAACCACATCATTCTCCTAATCATGTGATCCCGTTAATCAAATGACAACTCATGTCTATGGTTAGGAAACATAACCATCTTTGATCAACAAGCTAGTCAAGTAGAGGCATACTAGTGACACTTTGTTTTGTCTATGTATTCACACATGTATTATGTTTCTAGTTAATACAATTCTACCATGAATAATAAACATTTATCATGATATAAGGAAATAAATAATAACTTTATTATTGCCTCTAGGGCATATTTCCTTCAGTCTCCCACTTGCACTAGAGTCAATAATCTAGATTACACAGTAATGATTCTAACCCCATGGAGCCTTGGTGCTGATCATGTTTTGCTCGTGGAAGAGGCTTAGTCAGAGGGTCTGCAACATTCAAATCCGTGTTTATCTTGCAAATTTCTATGTCTCCCACTTGGACTAAGTCCCGAATGGAATTGAAGCGTCTCTTGATGTGCTTGGTTCTCTTGTGAAATCTAGATTCCTTCGCCAGGGCAATTGCACCAGTATTGTCACAAAAGATTTTCATTGGACCCGATGCACTAGGTATGACACCTAGATAGGATATGAACTCCTTCATCCAGACTCCTTCATTTGCTGCTTCCGAAGAAGCTGTGTACTCCGCTTCACATGTAGATCCCGCCACGACGCTTTGTTTAGAACTGCACCAACTGACAGCTCCAACATTCAGTAAAAACACGTATCCGGTTTGCGATTTAGAATCGTCCGGATCAGTGTCAAAGCTTGCATCAACGTAACCATTCACGATGAGCTCTCTGTCACCTCCATATACAAGAAACATATCCTTAGTCCTTTTCAAGTATTTTAGGATGTTCTTAACCGATGTCCAGTGATCCACTCCTGGATTACTTTGGTACCTCCCTGCTAGACTTATATCAAGGCACACATCAGGTTTGGTACACAACATTGCATACATGATAGAGCCTATGGCTGAAGCATAGGGAACACCTTTCATTTTCTCTCTATCTTCTGCGGTAGTCGGACATTGAGTCTTACTCAACTTCACACCTTGTAACACAGGCAAGAACCCTTTCTTTGCTTGATCCATTTTGAACTTCTTCAAAACCTTGTCAAGGTATGTGCTTTGTGAAAGTCCAATTAAGCGTCTTGATCTATCTCAATAGATCTTAATGCCCAATATGTAAGCAGCTTCACCGAGGTCTTTCATTGAAAAACTCTTAGTCAAGTATCCCTTTATGCTATCCAGAAATTCTATATCATTTCCAATCAATAATATGTCATCCACATATAATATCAGAAATGCTACAGAGCTCCCACTCACTTTCTTGTAAATACAGGCTTCTCCAAAAGTCTGTACAAAACCAAATGCTTTGATCACACTATCAAAGCATTTATTCCAACTCCGAGAGGCTTGCACCAGTCCATAAATGGATCGCTGGAGCTTGCACACTTTGTTAGCTCCCTTTGGATCGAAAAAACCTTCTGGTTGCATCATATACAACTCTTCTTCCAGAAATCCATTCAGGAATGCAGTTTTGACATCCATTTGCCAAATTTCATAATCATAAAATGTGGCAATTGCTAACATGATTCAGACAGACTTAAGCATAGCTACGGGTGAGAAGGTCTCATTGTAGTCAATCCCTTGAACTTGTCGAAAACCTTTTGCAACAAGTCGAGCTTTGTAGACAGTAACATTACCGTCAACGTCAGTCTTCTTCTTGAAGATCCATTTATTCTCAATTGCTTGCCGATCAACGGGCAAGTCAACCAAAGTCCACACTTTGTTCTCATACATGGATCCCATCTCAGATTTCATGGCTTCTAGCCATTTTGCGAAATTTGGGCTCACCATCGCTTCTTCATAGTTCATAGGTTCATCATGATCTAGTAGCATGACTTCCAGAACAGGATTACCGTACCACTCTGGTGCGAATCTTACTCTGGTTGATCTACGAGGTTCGGTAGTAACTTGATCTGAAGTTTCATGATCATTATCATTAGCTTCATCACTAATTGGTGTAGGTGTCACAGAAACCGGTTTCTGTGATGTACTACTTTCCAATAAGGGAGCAGGTATAGTTACCTCATCAAGTTCTACTTTTCTCCCACTCACGTCTTTCGAGAGAAACTCCTTCTCTAGAAAAACTCCGAATTTAGCAACAAAAGTCTTGCCTTCGGATCTGTGATAGAAGGTGTACCCAACAGTCTCCTTTGGGTATCCTATGAAGACACATTTCTCTAATTTGGGTTCGAGCTTATCAGGTTGAAGCTTTTTCACATAAGCATCACAGCCCCAAACTTTCAGAAACAACAACTTTGGTTTCTTGCCAAACCATAGTTCATAAGGCGTCGTCTCAACGTATTTTGATGGTGTCCTATTTAACGTGAATGCAGCCGTCTCTAAAGCATAACCCCAAAATGATAACGATAAATCAGTTAGAGACATCATAGATCGCACAATATCTAATAAAGTACGATTACGACATTCGGACACACCATTACGCTGTGGTGTTCCGGGTGGCGTGAGTTGCAAAACTATTCTGCATTGTTTCAAATGTAGACCAAACTCGTAACTCAAATATTCTCCTCCACGATCAGATCGTAGAAACTTTATTTTCTTGTTACGATGATTTTCAACTTCACTCTGAAATTCTTTAAACTTTTCAAATGTTTCAGACTTATGTTCATTAAGTAGATATACCCATATCTGCTTAAATCATCTGTGAAGGTGAGAAAATAACGATATCCTCCGTGAGCCTCAACATTCATTGGACCACATACATCTGTATGTATGATTTCCAACAAATCTGTTGCTCTCTCCATAGTACCGGAGAACGGCATTTTAGTCATCTTACCCATGAGGCACGGTTCGCTAGTACCAAGTGATTCATAATCAAGTGGTTCCAAAAGTCCATCAGTATGGAGTTTCTTCATGCGCTTTACACCGATATGACCTAAATGGCAGTGCCACAAATAAGTTGCACTATCATTATCAACTCTGCATCTTTTGATTTCAACATTATGAATATGTGTATCACTACTATCGAGATTCATCAAAAATAGACCACTCTTCAAGGGTGCATGACCATAAAAGATATTACTCATATAAATAGAACAACCATTATTCTCTGATTTAAGTGAATAACTGTCTCGCATCAAACAAGATCCAGATATAATGTTCATGCTCAATGCTGGCACCAAATAACAATTATTTAGGTCTAATACTAATCCTGAAGGTAGATGTAGAGGTAGCGTGCCGACCGCGATCACATCGACTTTGGAACCATTTCCCACGCGCATCGTCACCTCGTCCTTAGCCAATCTTCGCTTAATCTGTAGCCCCTGTTTCGAGTTGCAAATGTTAGCAACAGAACTAGTATCAAATACCCAGGTGCTACTGCGAGCATTAGTAAGGTACACATCAATAACATGTATATCACATATACCTTTGTTCACTTTGCCATCCTTCTTATCCGCCAAATACTTGGGGCAGTTCCGCTTCCAGTGACCAGTCTGCTTGCAGTAGAAGCACTCAGTCTCAGGCTTAGGTCCAGACTTGGGTTTCTTCTCCTGAGCAGCAACTTGTTTGCTGTTCTTCTTGAAGTTCCCTTTCTTCTTCCATTTGCCTTTTTTCTTGAAACTGGTGGTCTTATTGACCATCAACACTTGATGCTCCTTCTTGATTTCTACCTCCGCGGCTTTTAGCATCGCGAAGAGCTCAGGAATAGTTTTATTCATCCCTTGCATATTATAGTTCATCACGAAGCTTTTGTAGCTTGGTGGTAGTGATTGAAGAACTCTGTCAATGACACTATCAACAGGAAGATTAACCCCGAGTTGAGTCAAGTGATTATGATACCCAGACATTTTGAGTATATGTTCACTGACAGAACTATTCTCCTCCATCTTGCAGCTATAGAACTTATTGGAGACTTCATATCTCTCAATCCGGGCATTTGCTTGAAATATTAACTTCAACTCCTGGAACATCTCATATGATCCATGACGTTCAAAACGTCGTTGAAGACCCGGTTCTAAGCCGTAAAGCATGGCACACTTAACTATCGAGTAGTCATCAGCTTTGCTCTGCCAGACGTTCATAACATCTGGTGTTGCTCCTGTAGCAGGCTTGGCACTTAGCGGTGCTTCCAGGACGTAATTCTTCTGTGCAGCAATGAGGATAATCCTCAAGTTACAGACCCAGTCCGTGTAATTGCTACCATCATCTTTCAACTTTGCTTTCTCAAGGAACGCATTAAAATTCAATGGAACAACAACACAAGCCATCTATCTAGAATCAAACATAGACATGCAAGATACTATCAGGTACTAAGTTCATGATAAATTTAAGTTCAATTAATCATATTACTTAAGAACTCCCACTTAGAAAGATATCCCTCTAATCCTTTAAGTGATCACGTGATCCAAATCAACTAAACCATGTCCGATCATCATGTGAGATGGAGTAGTATCAATGGTGAACATCAATATATTGATCATATCTACTATATGATTCACGCTCGACCTTTCGGTCTCCGTGTTCCGAGGCCATATCTGTTATATGCTAGGCTCGTCAAGTTAAACCTGAGTATTCCGCGTGTGCAACTGTTTTGCACCCGTTGTATTTGAACATAGAGCCTATCACACCCGATCATCACGTGGTGTCTCAGCACGAAGAACTTTCGCAACGGTGCATACTCAGGGAGAACACTTATACTTTGATAATTTAGTGAGGGATCATCTTATAATGCTACCGTCAATCAATGCAAGATAAGATGCATAAAAGATAAACATCACATGCAATCAATATAAGTGATATGATATGGCCATCATCATCTTGTGCTTGTGATCTCCATCTCCGCAGCACCTTCATGATCACCATCGTCACCGGTGCGACACCTTGATCACCATCGTAGCATCGTTGTCATCTCGCCAATATTATGCTTCCACGACTATCGCTACCACTTAGTGATAAAGTAAAGCATTACAGCGCAATTGCATTGCATACAATAAAGCGACAACCATATGGCTCCTGCCAGTTGCCGATAACTCGGTTACAAAACATGATCATCTCATACAATAAAATTTAGCATCATGTCTTGACCATATCACATCACAACATGTCCTGCAAAAACAAGTTAGACGTCCTCTACTTTGTTGTTGCTAGTTTTACGTGGCTGCTACGGGCTTAGCAAGAACCGTTCTTACCTACGCATCAAAACCACAACGATAGTTTGTAAAGTTGGTGTTGTTTTAACCTTCGCAAGGACCGGACGTAGCCACACTTGGTTCAACTAAAGTTGGAGAAACTGACACCCGCCAGCCACCTGTGTGCAAAGCACGTCGGTAGAACCAGACTCGCGTAAGCGTACGCGTAATGTTGGTCCGGGCCGCTTCATCCAACAATACCGCCGAACCAAAGTATGACATGCTAGTAAGCAATATGACTTATATCACCCACAACTCACTTGTGTTCTACTCATGCACAACATCAACACATAAAACCTGGGCTCGGATGCCACTGTTGGGGAACGTAGTAATTTCAAAATTTTCCTACGCACACGTAAGATCATGGTGATGCATAGCAACGAGAGGGGAGAGTGTTGTCTACGTACCCTCGTAGACCGGCAACGGAAGCGTTGACACAACATAGAGGAAGTAGTCGTGCGTCTTCTCGATCCGACCGATCCAAGTACCGAACGTACGGCACCTCCGAGTTCTACACACGTTCAACTCCGTGACGTCCCCTGAGCTCCGATCCAGCAAAACGTTGAGGGAGAGTTTCGTCAGCACGATGGCGTGATGACGGTGATGATGTTCTACCGACGCAGGGCTTCGCCTAAGCACCGCTACGATATGACCGATGTGGAATATGGTGGAAGGGGGCACCGCACACGGCTAAGGAATGATCACGAGGATCAACTTGTGTGTCATGGGGTGCCCCCTTGCCTTAGTATATAAAGGAGGGAGAGGGGGAGGTGCGGCCGGCCCTATGGGTGCGCCTGGAGGAGTCCTACTCCAACCGAGAGTAGGACACCCCCCTCTTGCCTTGTTGGAAAAAGAAGGAGGAAGGGAGAAAGAGGAAAGGGGGGCGGCGCCCCCCTTCCTTGTCCTATTCGGACTAGGGGGGAGGGGGCGCGCGACCTGCCCTGGCCGGCCCTCCTCTTCTCCCTTATGGCCCATCTAGGCCCATTAACCCCCGGGGGGTTCCGGTAACCCCCCGATACTCCGGTAAAATCCTGATTTCACCCGGAACGTTTCCGATATCCAAATATAGGCTTCCAATATATCAATCTTTATGTCTCGACCATTTTGAGACTCCTCGTCATGTCCGTCATCACATTCGGGACTCCGAACAACCTTCGGTACATCAAAACACAAAAACCCTAATTACGATCGTCATCGAACTTTAAGCGTGCGGACCCTACGGGTTCGAGAACTATGTAGACATGACCGAGACATGTCTCCGGTCAATAACCAATAGCGGAACCTGGATGCTCATATTGGCTCCTACATATTCTATGAAGATCTTTATCGGTCAGACCGCATAACAACATACGTTGTTCCCTTTGTCATCGGTATGTTACTTGCCCGAGATTCGATCATCGGTATCTCAATACCTAGTTCAATCTCGTTACCGGCAAGTCTCTTTACTCGTTCTGTAATACATCATCCCGCAACTAACTTATTAGTTACAATGCTTGCAAGGCTTGAGTGATGTGCATTACCGAGAGGGCCCAGAGATACCTCTCCGACAATCGGAGTGACAAATCCTAATCTCGAAATACGCCAACCCAACAAGTACGTTCGGAGACACATGTAGAGCACCTTTATAATCACCCAGTTACGTTGTGACGTTTGGTAGCACACAAAGTGTTCCTCCGGTAAACGGGAGTTGCATAATCTCATAGTCATAGGAACATGTATAAGTTATGAAGAAAGCAATAGCAACAAACTAAACGATCAAGTGCTACGCTAACGGAATGGGTCAAGTCAATCACATCATTCTCCTAATGATGTGATCTCGTTAATCAAATGACAACTGATGTCTATGGTTAGGAAACATAACCATCTTTGATCAACGAGCTAGTCAAGTAGAGGCATACTAGTGACACTCTGTTTTGTCTATGTATTCACACATGTATTATGTTTCCGGTTAATACAATTCTAGCATGAATAATAAACATTTATCATGATATAAGGAAATAAATAATAACTTTATTATTGCCTCTAGGGCATATTTCCTTCAGCGACTCCTATCGGGATTTGTCGGCACATCGGGCGGCTTTGCTGGTCTTGTTTTACCATTGTCGAGATGTCTTGTAACCGGGATTCCGAATCTGATCGGGTTGTCCTGGGAGAAGGAATATCCTTCGTTGACCGTGAGAGCTTGTGATGGGCTAAGTTGGGACACCCCTGCAGGGATTTGAACTTTCGAAAGCCGTGCCCGCGGTTATGGGCAGATGGGAATTTGTTAATATCCGGTTGTAGAAAACCTGACACTTAACTTAATTAAAATGAATCAACAACGTTTGTAACCGTGATGGTCTCTTTTTGGCGGATTCCAGGAAGAGAACACGGTCTCGTGTTTTGCTTGAACGTAAGTAGTTTTAGGATCACTTCTTGATCTTTGTAGCTTCTCGATCGTGCTTTGCTTCTCTTCTCGCTCTCATTTGCGTATTTTAGCCACCATATATGCTAGTGCTTACTGCAGCTCCACCTCACTACCTTTCCCTACCCATAATCTTAAATAGTCTTGATCGCGAGGGTGTGTGATTGCTGAGTCCCCGTGACTCACAAATTACTTCCAAAACCAGATGCAGGTGCCGATGATGCCATTCCAGGGGATGCGACTGAACTCAAGTGGGAGTTCGACAAGGACTCAGGACGTTACTACGTTTCCTTTCCAGACGATCAGCAGTGGAGCCCAGTTGGGGAGATTGAGGATCTTATGCATTTGGGGTTGTCTTTATTTTGGTTCCGTAGTCGGACCTTGATTGTATTCTGGATGATGTAATGCTATATTTATGTATTGTGTGAAGTGGCGATTGTAAGCCAACTCGGTACCTCTTTCTTATTCAGTACATGGGATGTGTAAAGATTACCCCTCTTGCGACATGCCTACAATGCAGTTATGCCTCTAAGTCGTGCTCCGACACGTGGGAGATATAGCCGCATCGTGGGTGTTACATGGTTGCAGCCCAAAATGGTCACACAAATGAGGAGTTTTCTTGGACTCGCTGGTTTTTATAGGCATTTTGTGAGAGATTTTAGCACCATTGCCGCACCCCTCAATGAGCTTAAAAAAAGGATGTGCCTTTTGTTTGGGGTACCGCACAGGAAGAAGCCTTCACATTATTGAAAGATAAGTTGACACATGCTCCTTTACTCCAACTTCTTGATTTTAATATGAATTTTGAGCTTGAATGTGATGCTAGTGGAATTGGATTAGGAGGTGCGTTATTACAAGATTGCAAACCTGTTGCATACTTTCTGAAAAATTGAGTGGGCCTAGTCTGAACTATTCTACTTATGATAAAGAATTATATGTTCTTGTTTGGACCTTAGAAACATGGCAACATTATTTATGGCCCAAATAATTTTTTATACATTCTGATCATGAATCTTTGAAACACATGAAGAGTCAAGCAAAACTGAACCATAGACATGACTAATGGGTTGAATTCATTGGGACTTTCCCTTATGTCATAAAACACAAGAAGGGTAAAGAAAATGTTATTGCTGATGCATTGTTTCGTTGTTATACTATGCTTTCACAACTTGACTTTAAAATATTTGGTTTGGAGGCCGTCAAAGATCAATATGTTCATGATGCTGAATTTAAAGATGTATTGCGGAATCATAAAGAAGGGAGATCGTGGAACAAGTTCGTTGTTAATGATGGATTTGTGTTTCGTGCTAACAAGCTATGAATTTCAGCTAGCCCCATTCGTCTTTTGTTGTTGTAGGAGGTGCATGGAGGAGGATTAATGGGACACTTTGGCATGAAGAATATGGAGGATGTACTTGCTACACATTTCTTTTGGCCAAAGATGAGACAAGGTGTTGAGAGTTTTGTTGCTCGCCGCACTACATGTCAAAAAGCTAAGTCACGACTCAATCCTCATGGTTTATATATGGCTTTGCCTGTACCTAGTGTTCCATGGGAAGATATATCTATGGACTTTGTTTTGGGTTTACCTCGAACAAAGAAGGGGAGGGATAGAATATTTGTTGTCGTGGATAGATTCTCGAAAATGGCACACTTTATACCATGTCATAAAAGCGATGATGCTGCTAATGTTGCTGATTTGTTCTTGTGTGAAATTATTCGCTGGCGTGGAATGCCAAATACTATTGTTTCAGATTGTGATACTAAATTTCTTAGCCACTTTTGGAGATGTTTATGGGCTAAGTTGGGGACTAAACTACTTTTTAGTACTACTTGTCACCCCCAAATTTATGGACAAACTGAAGTAGTCAATAGAACATCGTCTACTATGCTTAGGGATTTTTTGAAGAATAGCAAGAAAATGTGGGAAGAATGCTTGCATCCTATTGAATTTGCTTATAATCGTTCGCTGCATTCAACTACTAAGATGTGCCCTTTGAAATTTTTTTATGGTTTCCTACCTCGTGCACCTATTGATTTGTTGCCTCTTCCATCTTTGAAGAAGGTTAATTTTGATGCTAAACAACATGCTTAATTGATCTTAAAAATGCATGAGTTAACTAAGGAAAACATTGAGCATATGAATGCTAAATATAAACTTGCTAGAGATAAAGGTAGAAAACATGTAGTGTTTGCACCTGGAGATCTTGTTTGGTTACATTTGCATAAGGATAGATTTCCTAATTTTCACAAATCAAAGCTAATGTCACGTGCTGATGGTCCTTTAAGGTGTTAGAGAAAATAAATGATAATGCATATAAACTTGATCTGCCTGCAAACTTTGGGGTTAGTCCCACTTTTAACATTGCAGAGTTGAATCCTTATTTGGGCGAGGAAGATGAGCTTTCGCCGAGGACAACTTCATTTCAAGAAAGGGAGGATGATGAGGACATCAATACGATTGTTACACCCACAACCCCTGCCGCTATACATACTGGACCAATTACTAGAGCTCGCGCACGCAAATTAAATTACTAGGTACTTTTGTTTCTTGGTAACAATTCTAATGTTCGTGAGAATATGATGCTGCCTAAATGGGATACATTTGTTTTGCTTACAGATGAAGGGCCTAGCTTGGACAAGAAAGAGGAACCTTGCAGCAAGTTCAAGCATAGAGATGATGGCAATGCGCAAGGGGAACAAGAATGGAGTTACGAGTGATGTTTTCAGGACTTTGAAGCCACCATAATGAGTGCATGAAGCCTTGGACAAAATACACAAGATGCCACTTCATAAATTTCGTCCAGATGCTATTCTAGGTCCTGCGTCACCTTATTATTGGGCCAGGCCATGTAATTTTGAAATACTTGAGTATAGGCTGATTTTAGCGTCCGTATGTGTGGAGAAACAAGAGTTAGGGTTGGTTTCGGACCCCTCCTCCAAGGGACACGAGATCCCCCCTCTTTCTCCATATATACAGCCCTTAGGGCATGATTTAGGCTTTGGGTTTTGTTTAGATTAAAAGTTCACCATAGCTGCAACTTTGCGTACTTCGTTTGTGTTCAACGACCAGACCAAGGCGTCAGAGAACCCCACTTGATAAATAAAGCTTTCCTCTTTTATTCCCAGTATCCAGATTGCAATTTCAGTTTCTTGCTTGTTCTTCATTTCCTTGTAGGAAATAGACCCTCATGGTGAGGTTGATCGTGCTCCGACGTGGTCAATAACCTCTCGGAGTTGGTTTAGTGATTGCTAAGGCGTGACGTCCTCGCACGTTCGTAGTCGGATCGTCAAAGTCCACTCCACCATAAACGATAGCCACCATCTCATCGAAAGATAGAACACCTTTGCCTCTATCAAGTGGTATCAGATTTCCAGGTTGCTCGGTGAGATTTTACAGTTTTTCGTAGTTTAGATTGATTCTGTTCTTCATACCTATAGTCGATGAAAAAGCCAAAAAATAAGGGTTAGTTCATCATATTTGAACCAGTCTGAGTCTTTGCATAGTTTTTTCAGTATTTCGCTTTGTTGAATTTGCAGTTGCATCATCGTGTCAAGTTGCTGGTCTTAGCGTATAGTCCTTTAGAGTTTCGAGTTCTGTCACAAGTTGTCACCGCCGCCGCACCATCTTCATCGCTCCTACCATATACCACCACCGCTGCCATATCATACCACCGCTGCCATAAACCACCACCACTGCCATATACCACCACCGCTGCCATATCCTACCATCTCTGCCATAAACCACCACCGCTGCCATATCCTAACACCGCTGCCATATACCACCACCGCCGCCATATCCTACCACCATATATCCACCACCAATTCGAGTTCTTTTCATATTAGGTTTGTTTTCGAGATCCATCTATTTTTCGATTCGTGTTTCCTTGCCTGAGTAGGTTTAAAAAAAAGAGTCTGGAGACCCCCGGGCAGTTTTTAGGCCAAAATTTCGGCGATCAAAAATATTTTTTCCCTATCTTGTTTTTACGCTTTTCTGAGTCTTTTGAGACACGAGTCATCATAGTGATTTTTTCTTGCACTTTTTGGTGGCCACTGCTCTGATTTCCAAAAAAGTGTTAGTCAAAAAAAATTCATGTCTATCCTGTCAATTTGACTTGGGAAGAGTTTTGAGACACTCGCCAATATAGTGTTTTTTCGCAAAAAAAGAGCGTGAAAAAGAGCTGATTTTCCCCCAGCGTGTGCTTTTCCCTTGTTTACGTGCCGCGCCGTGATTTTGTTAGTGTTCTAGGCTCGCGTCTCTAGTACGGTCTAGCCTAAGACCAGCACAGTACCGTCATTGAGCGTTTATTCAATTTTGCATCTCTGAATTGATTATTGCTGACCCTTTTTTCTACCATATTATAAGCCTTCCCAGCTCCACGTACATCTACGTCGTGCGTTTGACTCTCCCTGGTAATTGCTCTATCCAAACTTTCAGAGTTTTGACTACGACGGTTGCCGATCACCACCTGCTGCTACTACTATTGATGCATCTCTAGCTCCTGCTACTAGTGCAGAGGTGGAGGACTATTATGAGGATGAGGTTGACCAAAATCAGAACTACGTGCAACCACCAGCACCATGTCGACCTCATGCATATAATCGCAATGGTAGGGCTGCAACACCACCTTAGGTACGAGATTATGACCATATTCCTAAACTAAAATTGAATATTCCACCGTTTGGCGGTAGATACATTCCTGATGTATATTTGACTTGGGAGTTAGAAACTGAACAACGTTTCACATGCTTACAATACCCTGAGGAGAGACGTGTTGCTCCTGCTATTTGTGAATTCACTAGTTTTGCTTCTGTTTCGTGGTCGAAACATTACCGTTTATATCATGATAATATCCCTACTACTTGGGCTACTTTGAAAACTACTATGCGTACTCGTTGGGTTCCACCATATTATCAACATGAATTACTTAAAAAAACTACAGCGTTTGAGACAAGGGAAAAATTCTGTAGAGCAGTATTATCAGGAATTACAAACTGCCATGATTAGATGTGGTATTGTTGATGATAATGAGGCTATGCTTGCACGTTTTATAGGTGGATTACATAGATAGATTCAAACCATTTTAGAGTATAAGGAGTATAACAATATCACTCGTTTATTCCATCTTGCTTGCAAAGCTGAACATGAAGTGCAGGATCGACACGCATTGGCGCAGACTAATTTTTCTGCAGGTCAACCTTCATCATGGACACCGCATGCATCTTCTACTTCCACACATTCTGCTACACCGACACCTCCGTCGGCAACCACCAACAGCAGTGATACAAGAAAGCAAGCACTATCACCACTATCTGCCAAGAGCACACCTACCGGGCCTGCACAGAGCTCTTCTTCATCCATAGCATCAACAGGGCGCACACGTGATATTATTTGTCATTGTTGTAAGGGAAGAGGTCATTATGCGAGAAAATGCCAATCTCCATGTGTTATGATTGCTACCGAGGATGGTGGGTATGAGTCCGCTAGTGACTATGATGAGGAGACTTTGGCTCTTATTACAAGTGAAGAACAGGGTGGAGATGATTCTGATCATGAGGCGCAATACATGGCTGCTGAAGATCCTAACAGGTATGAAAGTTTAGTTGCTCAACTTGTGTTGAGTGTGCAAGTCACACAAGCTAAACAAAATCAGAGGCATAATTTGTTCCACACAAAGGGAGTTGTGAAGCAATGTTCTGTTAGTGTCATCATAGATGGAGGGAGCTGCAACAATTTGGCTAGCATGGAGATGCTGGAGAAGCTATCTCTCACCACGAGACTACATACACATCCTTACATCCAATGGTTCAACAACAGCGGCAAGGTTAAGGTAACACGTACAGTTCGTGTGCATTTTAGTATCTCTACATATGCTGATTATGTTGATTGTGATGTGGTACCCATGCAAGCATGTTCCTTATTACTTGGTAGACCATGGAAATTTGATAAAAATTCTGTACACCATGGTAGAAACAACCAGTATACTCTTCTTCATAAGGATAAACATATTAATTTGCTTCCTATATCTCCTGATTCCATTTTGAAAGATGATATTAATATAGCTAATAAAGCAAAATAGGAGAAAAATAGGAGTGAAAATCAGATTGTGGCAAAAGAATTTGAGCAACAAATGAAGCCTAATAATAAACCATCTAGTGTTGCTTTTGAAATTAAATTGAAAAGTGCATGTTTAATTACCACCAAATCTGATATTGATGAGCTAGATTTCAACAAATCTGTTTGCTATGCTTTTGTGTGCAAAGAGGCATTATTTTCATTCGAGGACGTTCCTTCCTCTTTGATTCCTGCCGTCACTAACATTTTGTAGGAGTTCACTGACATCTTTCCACAAGACGTCCCATTGGGATTACCACCTATTTGAGGGATTGATCATTGGATTGACTTAATTCCCGGTGCTTCGTTGCCAAACCGTGTGCCATACCGTACCAATCCGGAGGAGATGAAGGAGATTATGCGTCAAGTACAAGAGCTGCTCGATAAAGGTTATATACGTGAATCTCTTAGTCCTTGTGTTGTTCCTATTATACTAGTGCCAAAAAAGGATGGTACGTCGCGTATGTGTGTTGATTGTAGAGGCATTAATAATATTACTATTCATTATGGTCATCCTATTCATAGGCTATATGATATGCTTGATGAATTGAGTAGCTCTACAATATTCTCCAAAGTTGATTTGCGTAATGGATACCATCAAATTCATTTGAAATTGGGAGATGAATGGAAAATAACATTTAAAACTAAGTTTGGTTTATATGAGTGGTTAGTCATGCCTTTTGGGTTAACTAATGCACCTAGTACTTTCATGAGATTAATGAATGAAGTTTTACATGCTTTCATTGGACGAATTGTGGTAGTCTATTTTGATGATATAATGATTTATAGCAAATCTTTGGAAGAACATTTGGAACATTTACGTGCTGTTTGTATTGCTCTATGTGATGCACGTTTGTTTCCTAACCTTGAGAAGTGCACCTTTTGCACCGACTGAGTATCTTTTCTTGGCTATGTTGGTACTCCACAGGGAATTGAAGTTGATAAAGCCAAGATTGAAGCTATTGAGAGTTGGCCGCAGCCCAAAACGGTCACACAAGTGAGGAGTTTTCTTGGACTCACTTGTTTCTATAGGCGTTTTGTGAGAGATTTTAGCACCATTGCTGCACCTCTCAATGAGCTTACAAAGAAGTATGTGCCTTTTGTTTGGGGTACCGCACAGGAAGAAGCCTTCATGGTATTGAAAGATAAGTTGACACATGCTCCTTTACTCCAACTTCCTGATTTTAATAAGACTTTTGAGATTGAATGTGATGCTAGTGGAATTGAATTAGGAGGTGTGTTATTACAAGATGGCAAACCTGTTGAATACTTCTCTGAAAAATTGAGGGGGCCCAGTCTGAACTATTCTACTTATGATGTAGAATTATATGCTCTTGTTCGGACCTTAGAAACATGGCAACATTATTTATGGTCCAAAGAATTTGTTATACATTCTGATCATGAATCTTTGAAACACATTAAGAGTCAAGCAAAACTGAACCATAGACATGCTAAATGGGTTGAATTCATTGAAACTTTCCCTTTTGTCATAAAAACAAGAAGGGTAATGAAAATGTTATTGCTAATGCTATCTCGTCGCTATACTATGCTTTCACAACTTGACTTTAAAATATTTGGTTTGGAGACAATCAAAGATCAATATGTTCATGATGCTGAATTTAAAGATGTATTGCAGAACAAGTTCATCATTAACAATGGATTTGTGTTTCGTGCTAACAAGCTATGCATTCCAGCTAGCTTCGTTCGTCTTTTGTTGTTGCAGGAGGCGCATGGAGGAGCATCAATGGGTCACTTTGGCGTGAAGAAGACGGAGTATGTACTTGCTAAACATTTGTTTTGGCCAAAGATGAGATAGGATGTTGAGCGTTTTGTTGCTCGCTGCATTACATGTCAAAAAGCTAAGTGTAACATCCCAAATTTTCAATTTGGAATGTTATACATTAGGTCATCATGCATATCATATTTTATTTTGCTTTTGGTTTTGATCCTAGAAAATCCTAAGCAACTCAAGGACCCACGGAGAGAGTTGGGGATTTCGTTATTTACATATTTGAGTTTCCTCAAATTTTGTAAACAGGATCATTTGATTTTATTTATTTTACCATCAATTATTTCTATTACAAAAATATGAGAGAGGGAATAAAATGACTTTCCAATATAGAAATATTGAGGATTTAATAAAAAAATAAAATAAGATTTATTTCGGAGTTTTTCGGTATTTTTAAATGAATTTAGGAAAAATGCGTGTTTTTCAAAGTTGTAGTTTGGGCCCAGATAAATGTTCACTTTATCGGGCTTGATTTTAGAAACCCGAGAAAATTTATTTCGTGATTTTTGGAGTCCGTTTAGTATTTCTTTTTATTTTTCTTCCGAGCGTAATTATTTAAAAAAAACGAAACCGACCTTGGGCCGTACCCGAGCGGGACTCCGCCCGGGGGCGCCTTTATATAGCGCCACACCCGAGCCCCAGCCCACACCAGCCCCGCGCACGATCTGCCGCCGCCGCCGCCGGAGCAGCGCGCCGCCCGAGGTTCGCCGCCGCCTCGACTACCGTGCCGATTTTTTTTGATTTTTTTTTCTCGTCGGTTTTATTTTCGAATTTTTTTATTTATTATTTTAATATTTTTTATTTTAATTATTTTCGGATTAGGTTAATTACCGATTAATCTGTTCGTTGTTTTTCTTTTTCGTCGGATTTTCCGCGGTTATTTTCTAATCGCGATTTCTGATCCGATTTTCATTTTAGTATAACTTTTCGCTCGTTTATCGGAATTAGGCGATTCAAGCGCCTGGAGTTTTTTCTCGTAACCCTCTTTCCGAATAATCAACCTAAACATGTTTTTGCTACTGTAAAATTTGACTTAGATCCAGATTACTAGAACGAAGTTGTTTTCTTTCGCCGTTTGACTTCTTTTGCTTCGTTCGATTTGATTCATTTTGCAAACCAGGGTTCTTAAGTTGAACTTTCTGGTTAGTTCTTCTATTTGAGTTTTACCTGTGCATTAGATGAGTACTTATTGTATGCTTGTTTGTTTGTCTGCGATAGAATACCCGGAGTGCGCCGCCTATTACTTTGAATCTCTAGGTTTCGCGGATCATCAACAAGGCAAGTAACACTTTGATCATACCTTTTTCTACAACCCAGTTTTTCTTGCATTAGATCAATCCTCACACATTGCATGATTAGGATCGAATTAAATTGTGGGATGGGAAGTAGATGAGGTAGTACCTATTACCTGTTTATTATCAAACCTTTGGGAGTTACTTCTATGTTTGCTTATTTTGCCATGTTATGCTAGTGGACGTGGATTGGGTGAGTGATATCCATGACAGATGTGAGATTGATAATTAATGGTTTATCTAAGATGGCAACCTAACACACATCTGGGTGGATTGAGGCACCTGGGTATTCCAGGACTTGCCTGTTTTTATTTTGGACCGCCACCCAGGCTCAAAGAGATCATTAGATTATTCATACTAGAAACTTCCGTGTGCAGCCACAAGCCATTATGGGCTCTGGCATAGTTGAGTAAGTCGTGCGAACTCTTACAGGGTAGACTAGCAGATGTAGGGGAAAGTAGGTGTACCGGTCTATCCATCGTAAGGTGCTAGCGCTTCTGAAAGACTGTGTCTCGGTCATCCGTTTCTCAAACACCATGTAGTGCGAGAAATCCAACGGAGGCGATCGAGTCTTGTGGGGAAAAGTGCACAAACCTCTGCAGAGTGTAATAAACTAATCATGGTTAGCCGTGTCCCCAATTATGGACATCTTGAGTATCTAGTACCTGGATTATCATGTGAATCTCAACATGTTACTCAACATGTTACTCTAAAGTTAATTTTGTTGGGTTTAATGATGTTATCTTAATTGGGATTGAGAATGATGTCAACCATTCCCAATGTTTAACAACCACCGTGATAGTAATTAAATTTATTCCTTTGAAGTAGGGAAAAATTGGCTTTACGCAAAAAATGTAACCATAGAGCTTTCCACCAGCCAAATATGCATATAGTATAGTTGTTTCATTCCATTACTCTCTATGTGTTACCTTGCCAGCATATTCCATGTGCTGACCCGTTTTCGGGCTGCAACATTAATGTTGCAGACTTTTTAGACGATGATTAAGGAGTTTTTAGGTCGTTGTTCTATACTCAGTGATGCTGTTGGAGTTGATGGACTCACTTACCTTCCAAGCCTTCCGCTGTTATCGTTATTAGATGGCCTTAAGCCATATTTATTGTAACAAGTTCTTTTGAGACACTCGATGTAATAAGTGTGTGATTGCTACTCTGCTATAAATCCTCCGAGTACTGTGTGGTGTCAGCATTACTGATCCAGGGATGACACCGGAGCACAGAGATCAGACTGTTTGAGGTCTGGTCGCTACAGAGATGGTATCAGAGCACGCGCTGACTGTAGGACACGGCCACTAAGCTAAAAGACCTAGATCACTACTCACTCTCTTATCTTTTGACTTCTCATCTTTTCTACTCTTTAGGATGGCGGATGCAAGGAACAAGTTCACACAACCAGATGAAAATACACCCTTTGGACGCCACTTGAAGGAAGTCACTAGATACCTGAACATAGGAGTACCAAGCTTCACGGGAACCTACAACGCCACTTTACCTGAAGAAGAGCGCTGGATGATTCAAGTTCAAGTTCCAGGAAGGACGTTCATGCCAGTCACTGAGCCCATAGAGTTTTCTTTTGATGCACCAACTTGGAGTCTAGGAAAGAGTATGGCAGCTCACATCGCCATGGGACGCATTGGAGAAGTCTACCGCAAGGATCTCAAGGATACTATCTACCAGATTTGTGGGCGCCGAGATGAACACTGGGAGATGATCAGCACCAGGAAAGATAGATCAATTGTAGCTTTTATCCAGGAGTTAAACCATCACATTCGACGACAGGAGAATCAGATGTGCGCCGGCATGATAGATCTGAAGAAGACTAAGACTAGAATCAAGGAACTGGAGGAAGAACTCAAGGCTACACGTGAAGATTATGAAGAAGAAATTGAAGTATTGGTGGATAAGAATGCCGACCTAACTATGAAGCTAGCAGTATTTATGGGAGGCCCGACACTAGTAGAGGAAGACGAAGAACCCAAGGAGATTAGCCCGGAAGACTACATCATCATCGACGGCACCGACTCGGAACAAGATAGTAGCAATGATGACTATGTTGATGAAGCAGGAGCAGATATCATGGAGTCTACAACCGTAGAATATTTCTAGTAGACCACCTCACCAGTAGTAGTAGTCCACCATGTAAATATAGTAGTCCGAGCACTTTGCGATAGTTAGATCGATTGTATGCCTTTGTTTGTTTGAATGAAGTGAATTGTTTGCTTTTGCCTCATGTGCATATGGGTAGTGTTTTCTCTTTAGACCCCCTCTATTCTTATATCTCATCTTTTCTAAACCCTCAGATGCCTCCAACCCAAGCTCTTAGGTCACCCATGTTAGTAACCTCGCCAGGAGCAGAGTACATGGCCAGTTAAGGATGTTTTCAAGTGCCATTAAGTATAGGAAGGCATGTTTTCCCAACGGATTTAATTATTCTGGAATCCCAAGGTCTGGATGTGATTCTTGGTATGGATTGGCTGTCGATGTATGGAGGAAACATCAATTGCGCCAGTAAGACAATTTGGCTCACAACGCCAGAAGGAAGAAGGATCAAGTATGTATCCCGACATGCGCCAAACAGGACACAAGTAAATTCCTTATCAGGAGTTGTGCAGGAGGAAGTACCAGTGGTAAAGGATTTTCCTGATGTATTTCCCGAAGAGTTGCCAGGCATGCCACTGGATAGAGACATTGAGTTTTTTATTGAGCTTTTGCCAGGAACTGGGCCAATATCAAAGAGACCATATAGGATGCCAGCAAAGGATTTGGTAGAAATTAAGAAGCAGATTAAGGAGTTACTGGATAAGGGATATATTCGCCCAAGTTCTTCGCCTTGGGGATCACCAGTACTTCTAGTGGAGAAGAAGGATGGATCGTTAAGGATGGTTGTTGATTATCAAGGATTGAATGAAGTAACAATCAAGAACAAGTACCCGCTACCAATGATCAATGATCTGTTTGATCGATTGCAAGGAGCTAAAGTGTTTTCCAAGATCGATTTGCGATCAGGGTACCATCAGTTGAAGATTCGAGAGCAGGACATACCTAAGACAGCATTCACCACAAGATATGGACTATATGAGTACACCGTTATGTCATTTGGACTGACTAACGCGCCTGCCTATTTTATGAACATGATGAACAAAGTGTTTATGGAGTTTTTGGATAAGTTCATCGTAGTGTTCATTGATGATATCCTGGTTTATTCAAAGAATGAAGAGGAACATAAGGAGCATTTGCGTTTGGCACTTGGAAAGCTCAGAGAACATCAATTATATGCCAAGTTCAGCAAATGTGAGTTTTGGTTGAAGGAAGTAGGATTCCTCGGACACGTTATATCCGGAGAAGGTATAGCAGTAGATCCCGCTAAAGTTGAAACCGTGACCAAGTGGGAAGCACCAACAACAGTTGGAGAGATCCGGAGTTTTCTTGGACTCGCAGGATACTACCGGAGGTTTATTGAAATTTTTTCAAAGATTGCGAAGCCTATGACTGAGTTGCTGAAGAAGGATACCAAGTTCAAATGGACTGAGGAGTGTGAGGCTAGTTTCCAGGAGTTGAAGAAACGCTTGGTTACCTCACCAGTGTTGATTTTGCCAGATCAAACCAAGGATTATGAGGTGTATTGCGACGCTTCACGTCGAGGACTTGGAGCAGTGCTTATGCAGGAAGGGAGAGTTGTTTCATATGCTCCAAGACAACTGAAGCCTCACGAATTGAATTACGCTATGCATGATTTGGAGTTAGCAGCCGTAGTGCATGCATTGAAGACATGGAGACATTTCCTCATTGGAAATCATTGTGAGGTGTACACGGATCACAAGAGTTGAAGTACATTTTCACGCAGAAGGAGTTGAACCTCAGACAAAGGAGATGGTTGGAGCTCATCAAGGATTATGATATGAGATTGCATTATCATCCCGGGAAGGCTAATGTAGTAGCTGATGCATTAAGCCGCAAGAGCCATGTCAATACGTTAATGACGGAAGAAATACCCAAGGAGTTAACAGAAAAACTTCGTGAACTATGTTTGGAAATAGTTTCGAGAGGCTATGTAGTAGCACTAGAGATTCAGTCAACTTTGATGGATAGAATCAGAGAAGCTCAGAAGACTGACAAGGAGATTGCTTCCATAAAGGAGAAACGGAGCAAAGGAAAAGCTAAAGGATTTCATGAGGATGAGCATGACACCCTATGGTTTGAAGACCGTGTTTATGTACCCAATGACCCGGAGATCAGAAAATTGATTCTGCAAGAGGCACATGACTCACCGTATTCGATTCACCCAGGAAATACCAAGATGTATTTGGATTTGAAGGATATTTTCTGGTGGACCGGAATGAAAAAGGATATTGCGGAGTATGTAGCATTTTGTGACGTATGTCAGAGAGTAAAGGCAGAGCATCAGAAGCCAGCAGGATTGTTGCAACCATTGCCGATACCCGAATGGAAGTGGGATAAGCTAGGCATGGATTTTATCACGGGATTACCAAGGACTCGTTCAGGCTATGACTCGATTTGGGTTGTAGTTGATCGATTGACGAAGGTAGCACATTTCATCCCAGTAAAGACCACTTACACCAGTGCTAAGTTGGCAAAGATATACATGACCAGGATCGTATGTTTGCATGGAGTTCCGAGGAGCATCGTATCAGATAGAGGAACCCAGTTTACCTCAAAGTTCTGGAAGCAGTTACATGAAACTTTGGGTACTAGGCCAGAATTTAGTACATCTTTTCATCCGCAGACAGATGGACAGACCGAGAGAGTCAATCAGATTTTGGAGGATATGCTGAGAGCTTGTGCGCTAGATTATGGATCTAGTTGGGACGATAATTTGACATATGCAGAGTTTTCTTACAATAATAACTATCAGACCAGTTTGAAGATGGCCCCTTTCGAAGCTTTGTACGGAAGGAGGTGCAGGACACCGTTGTCATGGGATGAAGTTGGAGACCGCCAGTTGTTTGGACCAGATCTGATTAAAGAGTTTGAACAAAAGGTGAAGTTGGTTCGCGATAGGCTCAAGGTAGCCCAGTCCAGGCAGAAGAGCTACGCAGATTCTAAACGCAAGGAGATAGTTTACGAAGTCGGAGACAGAGCTTATCTTCGAGTATCCCCACTTTGAGGGATTAAGCGCTTTGGAGTTAAGGGGAAGTTAGCGCCACGATTTGTAGGACCATATCGAGTTTTGGAGCGTATGGGAGAAGTGGCCTACAAGTTGGAATTGCCAGAAGGATTGACAGGAGTTCATGATGTGTTCCCCGTTTCTCAGTTGAAAAAGTGTCACGCGGAGATGGCTGACATACCTTTGAGAGACACAGTTCCATTAGAAGCAATTCAATTGGATAACAATTTGACCTATGAGGAGAAACCAGTCAAGATTCTTGAGTTTCCCAGCCGAGTCACTTGCAGCAAAGTTATCAAGTTTTGCAAAGTTCAGTGGAGCCACCACACGGAGGATGAAGCCACCTGGGAGCGAGAGGAAGATTTGCTCAAGGACCACCCTCACCTATTTTCTAGCCAACCCGAATCTCGAGGGCGAGATTCATCTTAAGGGGGGTAGGTTTGTAACATCCCAAATTTTCAATTTGGAATGTTATACATTAGGTCATCATGCATATCATATTTTATTTTGCTTTTGGTTTTGATCCTAGAAAATCCTAAGCAACTCAAGGACCCACGGAGAGAGTTGGGGATTTCGTTATTTACATATTTGAGTTTCCTCAAATTTTGTAAACAGGATCATTTGATTTTATTTATTTTATCATCAATTATTTCTATTACAAAAATATGATAGAGGGAATAAAATGACTTTCCCAAAATATAGAAATATTGAGGATTTAATAAAAAAATCAAATAAGATTTATTTCGGAGTTTTTCGGTATTTTTAATTGAATTTAGGAAAAATGCGCGTTTTTCAAAGTTGTAGTTTGGGCCCAGATAAATGTTCACTTTATCGGGCTTGATTTTAGAAACCCGGGAAAATTTATTTCGTGATTTTTGGAGTCCGTTTAGTATTTCTTTTTATTTTTCTTCCGAGCGTAATTATTTAAAAAAAACGAAACCGACCTTGGGCCGTACCCGAGCGGGACTCCACCCGGGGGCGCCTTTATATAGCGCCGCACCTGAGCCCCAGCCCACACCAGCCCCGCGCCCGATCCGCCGCCGCTGCCGCCGCCGGAGCAGCGCGCCGCCCGAGGTTCGTCGCCGCCTCGACTTCCGTGCCGAATTTTTTTTAATTTTTCTTTTCTCGTCGGTTTTATTTTTGAATTTTTTTATTTATTATTTGAATATTTTTTTATTTTAATTATTTTTGGATTAAGTTAATTACCGATTAATCTGTTCGTTGTTTTTCTTTTTCGTCGGATTTTCCGCGGTTATTTTCTGATCGCGATTTCTAATCCGATTTTCGTTTTAGTATAACTTTTCGCTCGTTTATCGGAATCAGGCGATTCAAGCGCCTGGAGTTTCGTCTCGAAACCCTCTTTCCGAATAATCAACCTAAACATGTTTTTGCTACTGTAAAATTTGACCTAGATCCAGATTACTAGAACGAAGTTGTTTTCTTTCGCCGTTTGACTTCTTTTGCTTCGTTCGATTTGATTCTTTTTGCAAACCAGGGTTCTTAAGTTGAACTTTCTGGTTAGATCTTCTATTTGAGTTTTACCTGTGCATTAGATGAGTACTTATTGTATGCTTGTTTGTTTGTCTGCGATAGAATACCCGGAGTGCACCGCCTGTTACTTTGAATCTCTAGGTTTCGCGGATCATCAGCAAGGCAAGTAACACTTTGATCATACCTTTTTCTACAACCAGTTTTTCTTGCATTAGATCAATCCTCACACATTGCATGATTAGGATCTAATTAAATTGTGGGATGGAAAGTAGATGCGGTAGTACCTATTACCTGTTTATTATCAAACCTTTGGGAGTTACTTCTATGTTTGCTTATTTTGCCATGCTATGCTAGTAGACGTGGATTGGGTGAGTGATATCCATGACAGATGTGAGATTGATAATTAATGGTTTATCTAAGGTGGCAACCTAACACACATATGGGTGGATTGAGGCACCTGGGTTTCCAGGACTTGCCTGTTTTTATTTTGGACCGCCACCCAGGCTCAAAGGGATCATGAGATTATTCATACTAGAAACTTCCGTGTGCAGCCACAAGCCATTATGGGCTCTGGCATAGTTGAGTAAGTCGTGCGAACTCTTACAGGGTAGACTAGCAGATGTAGGGGAAAGTAGGTGTACCATTCTATCCATCGTAAGGTGCTAGCACTTCTGAAAGACTGTGTCTCGATCATCCGTTTCTCAAACACCATGTAGTGCGAGAAATCCAACGGAGGCGATCGAGTCTTGTGGGGAAAAGTGCACAAACCTCTGCAGAGTGTAATAAACTAATCATGGTTAGCCGTGTCCCCGGTTATGGACATCTTGAGTATCTAGTACCTGGATTATCATGTGAATCTCAACATGTTACTCTAAAGTTAATTTTGTTGGGTTTAATGATGTTATCTTAATTGGGATTGAGAATGCTATCAACCATTCTCAATGTTTAACAACCACCATGATAGTAATTAAATTTATTCCTTTGAAGTAGGGAAAAATTGGCTTTACGCAAAAACTGTAACCATAGAGCTTTCCACCAGCCAAATATGCATATAGTATAGTTGTTTCATTCCATTACTCTCTATGTGTTACCTTGCCAGCATATTCCATGTGCTGACCCGTTTTCGGGCTGCAACGTTAATGTTGCAGACTTTTCAGACGACGATTAAGGAGTTTTTAGGTCGTGGTTCTATACTCAGTGATGTCGTTGGAGTTGATGGACTCACTTACCTTCCAAGCCTTCCGCTGTTATCGTTATTAGATGGCCTTAAGCCATATTTATTGTAACAAGTTCTCTTTTGAGACACTCGATGTAATAAGTGTGTGATTGCTACTCTGCTATAAATCCTCCGAGTATTGTGTGGTGTCAGCATTACTGATCCAGGGATGACACTGGAGCACAGAGATCAGACTGTTTGAGGTCTGGTCGCTACACTAAGTCATGACTCAATCCTCATGGTTTATATATGCCTTTGCCTATACCTCGTGTTCCATGGGAAGATATATCTATGGACTTTGTTTTGGGTTTACCTCGAACAAAGAAGGAGTGGGATATCATATTTTTTTGTCGTGGATTGATTCTCGAAAATGGCACACTTTATATCATGTCATAAAAGCGATGATGTTGCTAATGTTGCTGATTTATTCTTTCATGAAATTATTCGCTTGCATGTTGTGCCAGATACTATTGTTTCAAATCGTGATACTAAATTTCTTAGCCACTTTTGGAGATGTTTATGGGCTAAGTTGGGGACTAAACTCCTCTTTAGTACTACTTGTCACCCCCAAACCGATGGACAAACTGAAGTAGTCAATAGAACATTGTCTACTATGCTTAGGGTTGTTTTGAAGAATAACAAGAAAATGTGGGAAGAATGCTTGCCTCATATTGAATTTGCTTATAATCGTTCGCCGCATTCAACTACTAAGATCCGCCCTTTGAAATTGTTTATGGTTTCCTACCTCGTGCACCTATTGATTTGTTGCCTCTTCCATCTTCGGAGAAGGTTAATTTTGATGCTAAACAACATGTTGAATTGATCTTAAAAATGCATGCGTTAACTAAGGAAAACATTGAGCGTATGAATTCTAAATATAAACTTGGTGGAGATGAAGGTAGAAATGTTGTGTTTGCACTTGGAGATCTTGTTTGGTTACATTTGTTTAAGGATAGATTTCCTAATTTGTGAAAATCAAAGCTAATGCCACGTGCTGATGGTCCTTTTAAGGTGTTAGAGAAAACAAATGATAATGCATATAAACTTGATCTGCCTGCTGACTTTGGGGTTAGTCCCACTTTTAACATAGCAGATTTGAAGCCTTATTTCGGTGAGGAAGATGAGCTTCCGTCGAGGACGACTACATTTTAAGAAGGGGAGGATGATGAGGACATCAATACAATTGTTACACCCACGGCTTTTGCTGCTATACATACTGGACCAAGTACTAGAGCTCACGCACACCAATTAAATTACGAGGTACTTTCGTTTCTTGGTAATGATTCTGATGTTCGTGAGAATATGATGCTACCTAAATTGGATACATTTGTTTTGCTTACAAATGAAGGGCCTAGCTTGGACAAGAAAGATTAACCTTGGAGCAAGTTCAAGCATGGAGAAGATGGCGTGTGCAAGGGGGGCAAGAACGGACTTACAAGTGATGATTTCAGGACTTTGAAGCCGCCATAATGAGTGCATGAAGTCTTGAACGAAATACACAACATGCCACTTCATAAATTTTGTCCATAGGCTACTCTAGGTGCTGCATCACCTTATTATTGGGTCAGGCCATGTAATTTCGAAATACTTGAGTATAGGTTGGTTTTAGAGTCTGTATGTGTGGAGAAACAAGAGTTAGGGTTAGTTTCAGACCCCTCCTCCAAGGGCCACGAAATTCCCCCCTCTTTCTCCATATATACAGCCCTTAGGGCATCCTTTAGACTTTGGGTTTTGTTTAGATTAAAAGTTCTCCATAGCTGCAACTTCGTGTACTTCGTTTGTGTTCAACGACGAGACCAAGGTGTCACAGAACCCCACTTGATCAATAAAGCTTTCCTCTTTTATTTGCAATATCCAGATTACAATTTTAGTTTCTTGCTCGTTCTTTGTTTGCTTGCAGGAAATAGACCTTTTTGGTCAGGTGATCGTGCTCCGGCGTGGTCAATAACCTCTCGGAGTTGGTTTAGCCATTGCTAAGGCGCGACGTCCTCGCACGTTCGTAGTCGGATCGTCAAATTCTACTCCACCATAAATGATAGCCACCATCTCACCGAAAGATAGGACACCTTTGCCTCTATTAGTGCGGCAATGCATATATGATTCATTGAATATGCCTATGTTACATTTGATTCACATCAAAATCAAACATACATCTGCACAAGAAGGGTGTGTTTGGATCCGAAGTATTTTTACCATTTTCTGAAAATACCGTGGTTTCTGAAATAACTTTGGTGTTAAATACTTTGAGGTGTTTGGATAAAACAAATATTGTAGTTTCACATACCAAGGTATATATCATATTGTGTTTTTTGCGGTATTTAAAAAAGAGATCAGGACCTTCCTTTTATAAACTTTTTTTGGAAAAGGATGCTCAGGTTCGGCCTCTGCATATGAAAGATGCATGTGGCGATATTATTAATAAAAGGTTCGAATAAAAACAAAGTCTTAGCTCCATTATATCTCGCAAACGGAGCAAAAATAAAAAGATAATTCATTGCCACAACCGGCAGGAAAATAGGACTAGAGCACTAGACGACTATCCCTTTATGAGACCGTCATCCAAACAGGTTGAATATAACCCGTGCTACCATCTCTCACTGGTTGCACCTAGCAACCAAAGGCTCCCTGGAGTCCGTAGGAGTGAGTAAGGACCATGTACGGATCCATGTCATAGCTCTGAAGATGACCTGCAAGAATGTTAAAATATGTTGTCTATTAAAAATCATATCATTCCTGCAGTTCCATATAGCCCAAATAAGCATATTCCAATCCGAATACGAGACGCAGTAACATGATCTACTCCAGCTAGCCACGTCCCAAATAACGCTTCAATGCTAACTAGAGGATTAATGTTAAAGGCTATATGAATCATTCGCCAAAGTAATTTCATGAGAAGGCAATCTATGAGTAGGTGTTGTATTGTTTCTTCATGATCATAAAAACAACATCGTGCACTACCTACCCAACGTCGCTTTAGTAAATTATTTTTGGTAAGGATCACTTGCTTGTGGACAAACCACATGAAAATTTTGATATGCAAAGGAACCTTAACTTTCCAAATATGTATTGATCTTGGGATTGGGCCGGAATTAATTAGATCCACATACATAGATTTGACTGTAAACACTCCACTTCTGGTTAATTTCTAATGAAAGGAATCAGGTTGGTTAAATAGTTGAATCTCCATCAACCTTAGCGCCAAGTGTAGCCAGGAGTTCCAACGCCCCCAACTAAAAATCTCCTAAACTGTATATTTAAGGGCACCTCCTGTAGTACATTGGCCACGTAATCCTCCTTACATTGTACAATATTATATAAGGTGGGGTACTGTAGGGCTAGATGCGTGTCCCCTAACCACGTATCCTCCCAAAATCTTGTTGTCATCCCATTGACCACAAAGAATTCGGCCCTACGCAAGAACATATCTTTCGTTCTCATATGTCCCTTCTAGAATGGCGAATCATTAGGTCTTTCAGTAACTTGGGCCAGAGATTTTGATTGTAAATATTTGTTTCATAATATCTGAGCCCACATACCATCAGTCTCTACTTATAACCTATATAGCCGTTTACATATTAGGCATTTATTTCTAATCTCTAGGTTCTCAATGCCGAGACCCCTCTAGTCCTTGAGCCGGCAAATCATATCCCATCTAGCCAGGCGATACTTTGTCTTAACATCATCAGACCGCCAAAAAATTCTAGATTGATAAAAATCAAGTCTTTTCCGTACCCCTTTAGGTACTTCAAAGAATGATAACAGGAACATTGACATACTAGTTAGTACTGAATTAATGAGCACCAACCAACCTCCATAAGACATTAGCTTGCCCTTCTAGCAGCCTAGTTTTTTTTTCAAATCGATCTTTGATGCATTTCCATTCCTTATTAGTAAGTTTTCGATGATGAATCGGTATGCCTAGATAACTGAAAGGCAGAGATCCCAATTCACATCCGAACAATTGTCTATATGCATCTTGTTCCTCCCAAAGCAGAACAATTCACTTTTATGAAGTGAATTGAGAGAACTCGTCGCCTCGTCTGCATCCAAAGTTGATAAAATGAGATTGCCGCATCTGATCCCTCTGATCTATTGTCTTTTCAACCAAGTGCTCCTGATTATTAGGCGCTTCAGGTTTGGTAGTCAGTTTCTCTATAGATACGATGCGCTCCTTAGTATATCCATTGGTCGTCGGGGCACTTGTATGCAGCAAGCTACTCCCTCCGTCCCATATATAAGAACGCTTTTGACACTAGTGTAGTGTAAAAAACGTTCTTATATTTTGGGACAGAGGGAGTAGAAGCTAACTACGCAATCGATTCTACGTGCAGATAATGCTGCATGCATTGGGTGTCATTTCTACACGCAGATCAGCTCCATGAGTATAGTTGAGCAAGGTGTAGTGAGTCAAAACAACACTTGCCAAAATCATCGGTGGTTTTGTCAAAACTGAGGAAAACTATGGTTTTTAGAAACCGAAGTATTCATTGCCTAGACATTTAAAAGTTAAGGTTTTGGATTACTATGGTTTTTCAAGAACGGTGCTGCCAAACTAAGCCTAATTATTTTAAACACCATTTGTATGTTGTAACAAATATTGTCGAAGTGATTTTAGATAATAATTATCTGAATGATCCAGTCGCCAAGATGTTCTCCCCAAAATTAATGATACCGCTAAGTATAGTAGGTATTATACACTCGTTATTGCATCTCCTTTTTGTTCCTTGTGCAAAGACTGGACCTTGATCTATAACTACAGAGTATGTTTGGCTGCTAATAGTGTACTCTTGTCTCTAGCCCGGCCGAAAACATTTCCAGTTCAATTGGCCACTTCAATTCCTACAGTCGGGCCCGTGGGACCCAGAGTACTTAGACCCGTCCGCCTTCGGCCCAGGACGCGGCGCATGTCAAGAGCCCAACGAGTGGCCCACCAGTAGGCGCCACAAACAAGACCCCTCATGAGGGCCTGGCCCCATGAGACCGCATCTCAGGAAGCGGGCATCTGGAGTAGACTTAGCGGCTTCAACGAGAGCCTCACGAGGCCCTCTCGCGGGGCGGCCTCCCGAGGTTGCCTCCTGATGTCTACTACGCAACTTTATTCTTGTAGACACGTGCTGGGCCTCCAAGCACAGAGTTTTGTAGGACAGTAGCAATTTTCCCTCAAGTGCATGACCTAAGGTTTATCAATCCGTGGGAGGCATGGGATGAAGATAGTCTCTCTCAAACAACCCTGCAACCAAATAACAAAAAGTCTCTTGTGTCCCCAACACACCAAATACAATGGTAATTTGTATAGGTGCACTAGTTCGGTGAAGATATGGTGATACAAGTGTAATATGGATAGTAGATATTGATTTTTGTAATAAGAACAATAAAAAACAGCAAGGTAACAATTGATAAAATGGATCACAAACTGTATTGCAATGCTTGAAAATGAGGCCTAGGGTCCGTACTTTCGCTAGTGCAATCTCTCAACAATGCTAATATAATTGGATCGTATAACCTCCCCTCAACGTGCGATGAAGAATCACTCCAAAGTTCCTATCCAGCAGAGAACATAAGAAGGAATTGTTTGTAGGGTACGAAACCACCTCAAAGCTATTCTTTCTGATCAATCTATCCTAGAGTTTGTGCTAAAATAAAACCAAGATATTCTTTCTGATCGATCTAACCAAGAGTTCGTACTAAGATAACACCATATGATACACATCAACCAACTCTAATGTCACCGCGAGTATCCGTGAGTTGATTATATGATATGCATCAAACAATTTCAGATTCATAATACTCAATCCATCACAAATAACCTCAAAGAGTGCCTCAAGATTTCTACTGGAGAAACAAAAGACAAGAACGTGCATTAACTCCTATGCATAGATTACCCCAATGTCACCTCCTGAATGCGCGAGTTGAGTGCCAAAACATATCTCAAGTGAATCAATATAATACCCCATTGTCACCACGGGTATTCATATGCAAGACATATATCAAGTGCTCTCAAATCCACAAAAGTATTCAATCCGATAAAGTGAAATCTCATAGGCAAAACTCAATTCACAACAAGATAGAGAGGGGAAAATACCATATGATCTGACTATGTTAACAAAGCCCGCGATACATCAAGATCGTGACATCTCAAGAACACGAGAGAGAGAGAGAGAGTAAACACATAGCTACTGGTACAAACCCTCAGCCCCGAGGGTGGACTACTCCCTCCTCATCATGGTGGCCGTCGGGATGATGAAGAGGGCCACCGGTGATGATTTCCCCCTCCGACAGGGTGCCAAAACGGGGTATAGATTAATTTTTCATGGCTATAGAGGCTTGCGACGGTGGAACTTCTGATCTAGGGTTACCCCCGAGTTTTTTTTGGAGTATTTGGCAATTTATGGGGCGAAGAGGTGGTGCGGGAGGCCACCGAGGTGGGCACAACCCACCTGGGCATGTCTAGGGGCCCAGGCGTGCCTTGGTGGGTTGTGCCCCCCTCGGGGCACCCCCCAGGTGCTGTTGTGGCCCACTGGTGGTCTTCTGGTCCATAAAAAATCCACAAAAAGTTTCGCGGTGTTTGGACTCCATTTGATGTTGATTCCCAATGATGTAAAAAACAAGCAAAAAACAACAACTGGCACCGGGCACTGGGTCAATAGGTTAGTCCAAAAAAATGTTATAAAGTTGCTATAAAATGATTGTAAAACATCCAAGAATGATAATATACATAAATTATAGATACGTTGGAGACGTATCAGCACCAAGCTTAATTCCTACTCGTCCTCGAGTAGGTAAATGATAAAAGAAATAATTATGAAGTGTGATGCTAGCAAAATGCACAAGTTTGATCAATGAAAATTTCAATCACTTTTCCTAGCATCATAACAATAATTCTTTATTATAAAACTACTCATGTTAAAGTAGCAACCAATTCACATGTTAAGGTTCAAACAAAGAATTCTCTTGAAGCTCAACAACCTATGTTCTCAGTCACCAAGCAATTGTAATTCAACTTATTCAACAGAGTTTAAGTAAGAGCTCCACATACTCAACCATCATATAGTCTTCTATTATTGCTAACACTCACCGCATACACATGAGCAAAACGTTTCAACCGGACAAATAGAAAGATAGGGGCTTATAATTTCGCCTCCCAACGTATTCACCTCAAGGGTGATGTCAACAATAATAACTCGTGCTACCCATATCCAACTGGATATATGTGCCTAGATCTTTCCTCACCACATGATGCTTGCCAAAATAGAAAAATAAAAGGGAATAGAGAGAAAAAATCTGACTCTTGCATGAAAGTAAATACATAAAAGTAAAAGGTAGACCCTTCACAGAGGGAAGCAGAGGTTGCCATGCGCTTATTTGTTTGTATGCTCAACCCCTTAGTGCAAAAGAACGTCACGTTATATTGCCCCTTATGATAGCAAACTTTATTATGCAGTCTGTCACTTTTATTCTTTGCCATCACAAGTTCATACAACGCTCAATTTTCTCTGACACTAAATGATCTAACAATTTTAGAAGCAATTTTTATTGCCTTATTGCACAGATGACAACTTACTTGAAGTATCTTGATCAATCCTTAGGTAGGTATGGTGACACTTGAAAATAAGATTTGGGTTTAAGGGTTTTTGGATGCACAAGTAGTATCTCTACTTGGTGCGGAATTTTTGGCTAGCAAGGATGGGGCGCAAGCACCACATGTTGAAGGATCTATGACAATGTAACTTCTATGTGAATATGAACAAACATAAATCATTACATTTCTTCCTTGTCCAACGTCAACAATTTTGGCATATAATATTTTGATGGGGGCTCACAATCACAAAAGATTTCCAAGATAGTTTATTTGATTGTGAAAGTTTCCGTCCTTCTACTAATCATTCATGAATTGCTTGTATGACCAATATTATGATTGTCAAGCTTCAAAAGATTTCACTTTCTAAACCTAATGTGAAGCTACCACTAGGCATGATATGAACATATAATTTCAACTTCATGACATTCAGTTCATTCAACAATTTACTCATAGGATATAAGTGAAGCTCAAGAGTAAATGACAAGCTACTCCTAAAAGATATAAGTGAAGATCAAGCGAGTAGTTAAGTGAAGGGGTAACTATTTGATGACTCTCTCTTCTTTAAAAGTTTCAGATCTAAGTATTTTATTAAAACAGCAAGCAAAACAAAACAAAATGATGATCCAAGAATAGCACACATCATGTGAAGAAGCAAAATCTTAGGCTCAACCAATACTAACCAATAATTGTTGAAGAAGAAAGGTGGGATGCCTACCGGGGCATCCCCAAGCTTAGATGCTTGAGACTTCTTGAAATATTATCTTGGGGTGCCTTGGGCATCCCCAAGTTTGAGCTGTTGTGTCTCCTTAATTCCTCTCATATCACGGTTTTCCTAAATCTCAAAAACTTCATCCACACAAGACTCAACAAGAACTCGTGAGATAAGTTAGTATAAATCAATGCAAAACCTTATCATTCTCTACTGTAGAAAATCACCAAAATTATTATTCAACATTGCATACTAAATGCCTCTGCATATTTAATACTCCTATCCTTAAATAGAATCACTAAACAAGCAAAGATATGCAAACAATGCAAACATAACAACAATCTGCCAAAACAGTACAGTCCGTAAAGAATGCAAGAACATTCATACTTCCGTAACTCCAAAAATTCTAAATATTTACCACACAGTAGAAAATTTATCATATCTTATTGTGCAAAAAGTTTCAACATTTTATCACATTCTGACATTTCTAGAGAGTTTTGCAACAACGATAAAGTTTCTGTGTTCAAACAGCAAAATGTAGACTTGCAAAATAAGCATAGTAAAGGCTATCATTGCCAATTTTATTGAAATAAAAGATGCAAAACATTATTCTAAATAACAGAAAGCAAGTCCTAGTAAAATAAAATGATGCACCAAGAAGAACTTATAGCATGTGACAGATGAAAATATAGCACCAAGTGAGGTTACCGATAATGTTGAAGACGAAAGAGGGGATGCCTTCCGGGCATCCCCAAGCTTAGTTTCTTGGATCTTCCTTGGATATTAACTTGGGGTGCATTGGGCATCACCAAGCTTAGGGTCTTGTCACTCCTTATTCTCCTCATATCGGTGTCTCACCCAAAACTTGAAAACTTCAATCACACAAAACTTAACGGAATTTCGTGAGATAGGTTAGTATGACAAAGAGCAAAGCATTCACTTTGGTACTGTCAAATACAAGATTCATAATTGTTATCACACAATTCCTATCGTACCTTATCATTTCCACAATTTATATTGAGCAATATAATCCATAGAAACTAGAAAACAGGCAAACTAAGCATTGAAAATAGAATCTGTCAAAAACAGAACAGTCTATAGTAATCTGTACTCCAACCATACTTATGCTACTCCAAAAATCTAAAAAATTAGGACAGCCTGGGAAATTTGGCTATTAATATTCTGCAAAAAGAATAAGTATTTTATCACGCATCTGTTAAAAATGAGAATTATTTTCCTGAGTGCAAAAGTTTCTGTTTTTCAGCTAGATCAAATCAACTATCACCATAGACCATCCCAAAGGTCTTACTTGGCACTTTATTGAAACAAAAGCAAAAAAACATGATTACTGCAGTAGCCTAATTATGTGAACACACAAAAATAGTACGTAAAAGTGTTGGTTTGTCTCCCAACAAGCGCTTTTCTTTAATGCCTTTTAAGCTAGGCATGATGAGTTCAACGATGCTCGCATAGAAGATGTGAATTTTGTTGGTAGGAACAATTTTGGTAACAACACATATAGAGGAAACTTTAATTGTAGGCCGTTTCCTAGTAATTCCTCTAATAATTATGGTAATTCCTACAAAAACTCTTATGGAAATTTTAATAAGATGCCCTCTGATTTTTGGACTAGTCTTAAAGAATTTATGAGTTCGCAAAAGAATTTCAATGCTTTGGTTGAAGAAAAATAGCTTAAGATTGATGAGTTGGCTAGGAACGTGGATATAATTTCTCTTGATGTTGATTCTTTCAAACTTAGATCTATTCCACCTAAGCATGACATCAATGAGTCTCTCAAAGCCATGAGAATTTCCGTTGATGCGTGCAAAAATAGAACCGCTAGGATGCGTGCAAAAAAAGATTGCTTTGTGAAAGCATGTTCTTCTAGTTTTCATGATAATAATGATGAAGATCTAAAGGTTATTGATGTGACTCCTGTTAACTCTTTGTTTTCCAATATGAATCTTGATAAATATGGGACTGGAGATGAGTCAACTTTAGTTAAAAGGCGTCCCAATGATTTGGAGTTTTTAGATCTTGATGCAAAAATTAATAAAAGTGGGATTGAAGCGGTCAATACTTTACATATCAATGAACACACTATTTTGGATTTAAAGGAATTTAATTATGATAATTTCTCTTTGATAGATTGTATTTCCTTGCTGCAATCCGTCTTAAATTCTCCTCATGCTTATAATCAAAATAAAGCTTTTAATAAACATATCGTTGATGCTTTAATGCAATCCTATGAAGAAATGCTTGAACTAGAAGTTTCTATCCCGAGAAAACTTTATGATGAGTGGGAACCTACTATTAAAATTAAGATTAAAGATTATGAATGCTATGCTTTGTGTGATTTGGGTGCTAGTGTTTCCACGATTCCAAAAACCCTGTGTGATGTGCTAGGTTTCCGTGAATTTGATGATTGTTCTTTAAATTTGCATCTTGTGGATTCCACCATTAAGAAACCTATGGGAAGGATTAATGATGTTCTAATTTCTGCAAATAGGAATTATGTGCCTATAGATTTCATTGTTCTTGATATAGATTGCAATCCTACATGTCCTATTATTCTTGGTAGACCTTTGCTTAGAACGATTGGTGCAATTATCGATATAAAAGAAGGAAATTTATATTCCAATTTCCGTTAAGGAAAGGCATGGAACACTTTCCTAGGAAGAAAATTAAATTTCCTTATGAATATATTATGAGAGCCACTTATGGATTGCATACCAAAGATGACAATACCTAGATCTATTCTTGTTTTTATGCCTAGCTAGGGGCGTTAAACGATAGCGCTTGTTGGGAGGCAACCCAATTTTACTTTTGTTCCTTGCTTTTTGCTCCTATTTAGTAATAAATAATTCATCTAGCTTCTGTTATGATTGCGTTTTTATGTTTTAATTAGTGTTTGTGCCAAGTAAAGCCTTTAGGATCTTCTCGGGTGATAGTTGTTTGATCTTGCTGTAAAAAACAGAAAATTTTACGCTCATGAAATTAATATTAATTTTTTACCAGAGAGCGATAAAATACCTACTCCACTTGCAGTAGATCAATATACAAATTTCTCAGGCCGTCCTAATGTTTCAGAATTTTTGGAGTTACAGAAGTATTCGAAAGTTACACATTGCTACAGACTGTTCTGTTTTTGACAGATTCTGTTTTTCATGTGTTGTTTGCTTATTTTGATGAATCTATGAGTAGTATCGGGGGGCATGAACCATAGAGAAGCTGGAATACAGTAGGTTTAACACCAATATAAATAAAGAATGAGTTCATTACAGTACCATTAAGTGGTGGTTTATTTTCTTATACTAACGAAGCTCATGAGATTTTCTGTTGAAGTTTTGTGTTGTGAAGTTTTCAAGTTTTTGGGTAAACATTTTGATGGATTTTGGAATAAGGATTGTCAAGAGCCTAAGCTTGGGGATTCCAAAGGCACCCCAATGTAAAATTCAAGGACAACCAAAAGCCTAAGCTTGTGGATGCCCCGGAAGGCATCCCCTCTTTCATCTTCGTCTATCGGTAAATTTACTTGAGGCTATATTTTTATTCAGCACATGATATGTGTTTTGCTTGGAGCATCTTGTATGATTTGAGTCTTTTCTTTCTAGTTTACAAGAATTATTCTTGCTGTACACACCTTTTGGGAGAGACACGCATGAATCGTAATTTATTAGAATACTCTATGTGCTTCAGTTATATCTGTTGAGCTAGATAATTTTGCTCTAGTGCTTCACTTATATCTTTTTAGAGCATGGTGGTGGTTTTATTTTATAGAAATTATTAATATCTCATGCTTCACTTATATTATTTTGAGAGTCTTTTAGAACAACATGGTAATTTGCTCTGGCTATAAAACTAGTCCTAATATGATGGGCATCCAAGATGGATATAACAAAAACTTTCATACAAAGTGCGTTGAATACTATGAGAAGTTTGATTCTTTATGATTGTTTTGAGATATGAAGATGGTGATATTAGAGTCATGTTAGTAGAGTAGTTGTGAATTTGAGAGATACTTGTGTTAAAGTTTGTGATTCCGTAGCATGCACGTATGGTGAACCGTTAGGTGATGAAGTTGGAGCATGATCTATTATTTGATTGTCTTCCTTATGAGTGGCGGTCGGGGACGAGCGATGTTCTTTCCTACCAATCTATCCCCCTAGGAGCATGCGCATAGTACTTCATTTCAATAACTAATATGTAGGCGTTCTGGGAACGGGGGTCCCCAGACTTGCTTGCCTGCGGCCTGCGGCGTGGCTCAAAGGAGGGCCCAACACGGCCCGTCTTCACCAACACAAACCCAAGACCCTCGCGAGGGGCCAAGCCTCGCGGGACGGACGATGCGGAGCTTCCTCAGGCACGGCCTCATCAGGCTGGCTCACGAGGTGGCGGAGAGATCAAGGCGGGGTACCTCATGAGGTGCCCGTGACGCAAGCCATGACGACTCAGGGCGCTAGGCGGGTGCCAGCCCGCGCAGCGTCCTCCTTCCCTCTTTGGTGTAAAGGGGGCAAGCGCAGCCGCGGAGTACCGAGGCATCAGGCAAAGGTTTCCATTTCGGTGCAACGAGACCAAGACCAGGAGGACTATGAGTCGGAGGTCACCGTGGAGCCCAAGACGGCGTCATCACCAGAGCTTTGCATAGGCGAAGACTTCTTTTGTCAGGATAACTGATACTTGTTGTCCCCCTTCAAATTAGCCCGCCATTGTTGGCTCCCTTCCCGCTCAATATTTGGGGAGAGGACCAGGGCCCCTATAAATAGGACTAGCCACCCCCAGGGTAGAGGGGATTGAGAATCAGCCAACCCAGAAGCAAGCCGGGGTCGAAATCAGGGTCGGTCAGTTGGAGGAAAGCAGAGAGAGAGAGATAGAGAGAGAGAAAGGTGACTGAACTCCTCCGAGCAGTTCATCGCCCCAGCCAAGAACAGACCCTCGCGAGTCTGTTCTCCCTTGTATTGTTCATCATCATCAGCGCAAGAGGCAATCCACCACACCACACACCGGAGTAGGGTATTACACCACAACGGTGGCCCGAACCAGTATAAACCCTGTGTCTCTTGTGTTGTTCTTTCCTTAGTTTAGATCCTAGCATGGTGGAGGGGTGCAGGTAGGTAGGGGGCGAAATCTCCACGCGCACCCCAGTGTTCGAACCTCAAGGGTCTGCCGGAACCCGAAATCCGACATTTGGCGCGCCAGGTAGGGGTGCGCCGGAATTTGTCTTCCACCGCTCCGTGCCCCGTCGCGTCATCATCACCATGCCCGGCGACCAGGAGGGCAACCCAGACCCATGGGTGGCATGGCCCGCCTGCGCAGAGCCACTCGCCTCAGGCGACCCCGTGCCCCAGGCAGCTCGCGGTCCGCAGGGCGCTGCAGGCTGCAGGCGACGCGGACAGGCTTCGACAGCTCTCACACCGCGGCAGGCGCGGTTGGCAGCAAGGGCCTCCAATCACGCCGCGACCACGACACCGTACACCCGCCGGGAGCAAGCGAACTCGAGGGACGCTCACGGTGGCCCGAGAGCTGCTGCAGTGCAGACTGCTGGAGGGCGGCCGCGACGTGCTGCTGGAGCAGGTGGCAGAGCTCCTAGGCTTCGCCGCCTTGGGGGCTCACCCCTTCTGCACCCAGCTCCCATCTCCAACCCAGGGCGGCCTGCGCGGGGGCCCCACACGCACCCGCAGGCTCCAAGGCTACTCCAACACCAGCGAGGCTGTCAGCACTGGACTGGCGGCAGCGCAGCCCCCACTCCTGGTCTGTGAAGAAGAAGGGCTCGACACGACCCGCGGCCCCAGTGGACAGCCGTGCTGCCACCCCACGGTAGGCGCGTCAGGTAGGACCGCGTGGCGCGCAGAGCACTACGGCGTGGCCTTCGGGGTGGCGGCGCCTGAGGAATACATGCCCCTCATGATGGACCAAGGACACTCACACGAGGGCGAACCAAGCTCGCTCCTCAGCCCAAGCTAGGGGGACGAGGTGCCAGAAGCTAAGCCCTTCCAGGAGTCTCGGGACGGTCCCACTGGGCACGCTGGAAGCAACGATTATCGGGTAACACTAATTCTTCAGCAGGCATAGCTAACCATGGATCGCAGGAGGTGAAGGTTGCCACAGCGGGCAGCTGCCCCGCTCCCACAGCCTCCTACCCCTCGGGAGGAGGGCGCAGGGGGCTGCAGGAGAGGGGCAGGGATTCGACATCACCACCACGGCGTTCAGAGCAAGGTGTTCTCAGGAGGTAGGCCCTCCGCTGGGGAGGTGCCCCAGGGCCTGCCCCCGGCGGAGGACCCGTGGTCGTCGGGGGAACCGCTAGAGACCGCTCTACCCCATCGGCGGCGTCCTGGTTTCCGGTCGTCGTTGATGGCACTAGAGTGTGGCGCAAGGTGGGGCCCTCATCTGGCGATATGAAGCAAGGCCAGTACCTGTGAAGAAGGCCCAGTGCCTGTGAAGCTCGCCGCCCCGTGACACTCTCATGTTATAATGAGTGGGGCTGTACACGCCCCGGAGTCTTAGGGGTGCCGGCCTCAGGCCCTGGGGCTCCCTCCCACGCCCAGTGGCAGCACTTAGCTCCGCGCTGGTGAGAAGACATCCAAGACTAGACTAGGTGCTGGACGCGGCCTTTTGTTTGCTTTCATTGCTCTTCCCCTTGGTTGTCGCTTTCCCCCGCTGGATTCAAGTTGGATTCGAATTTGAGATTTGCGTGTGTTCGGGGAAGGGGTTCTTAGTCTCGTTCGAGCAATTTCTCGCGTTTGGTTTACCACTTCGCCTCAGCCGCCTCCCCTCGCGAGCCCCTCGCGAGCTGGGCCAGGCCTAGCTTGCACGCAGCCCAGACTGCCGCCGCCGCGTCCTCTCAGGAGGGTGTTTTACTGCAGATCCTACGGATTCAATCAGGGGACATTCAGGACACCACAACCCCCCGTGGGCTGCCTCAGGGCCAACGCGGAACAAAGGTATACTAGCCGACCAGCGCGTCGCTTAAGCCAGCCACTTGGCGTGGGCGCATGGGCGATGTAGCTTCTACTGATACGATAAACAAAAGTTTTACATGAGGGCCCCCCTCCAAAATGCTCTCATAGTCATCAGGCCAAAACCTGAGTTCTATTCATGCAGGGTAAGGAAGCAGGAACGATGTACAGTCAGTCGGACGAATCCCCCAATGCGTCCTCAGGAGCACCACCTGAGCCGTTGCTGGCGTCGCTGAACTCGCCATCGCTGTCCGCGTCGCCACCAGTGGCGTCAGGGCCGCCCATCGCGCCGCCCTCGTCGGCCGCCACGATCGCATCATCGTTGTCTGAGGCGAAGGCCCTGATAAGAGCGTCCACATTGTCCTCCACCCAGTGCGCCAGGTCGCCTCGGACAGCCTGGGGGACTGGGGCGATGGCGGCATCAAAATCAAAATGGGGATCCATGTTCCGGAGGTGACTGAAGACGCGGGAAAAGGCGCGCCTGAGCAGGGCACGGCTCCTCTCCTCCACCAACCTGTCAGCCCTGGTCGACCGCGCCTCCAGCTGCATCACCACATCAGTGAAGAACTGGAGATTGCCCGCGTAGTTGACTGCGTGCGGCTCGCCGACGGCCTCCTCGCAGATGTGGCCCAAGGCCGCGTTGGCTCTCTCCCACAGAGTGGTGAGCATGGGGCCGTGCTCATGCTCCAAGATCCGCCGCTGACGTATCTCATCCGCATTCTGACGCGCGACGGCCTCAGCCTCCTCCACCCGCTGGCGAAGAAGGAGCACCTCAGCCTGGGAGGTGGTTAACTCACCTCGCACCACCTCAAGGGCGGCCCGGGAAGCATCGGCCCGCCGTGCCGCCTCCTCCAGCTTGGTCCTCAAGGCGGCAGTCCTGCCTTCAGCTTCGGCCTGGATCAGCCCCAGCTTCTCTTCGAACTTGTGCTCGAGGTTCAAATGCACCATCGCCACTCGACGTCTGACCTCCTCCAGGACGCGGGCTTTCTGTGCAGCAACATCATCCTCTGCCTGCGTCACCAAGTGCTCCCTCGTCTCCAGACGCTCGTACTCGCGGGTACGTTCGGCGGCTTCCAGTGTCAGCGCCTCCTCACGCTTCTAGAGCTCTGCTGAGTCGCCAGAGGCCACCTTCGTCGATGCAAGGGCTGCCTCGCGCAGCTCCACCTGCTCCTCCAGCAAGTGGCACCAGGCCAGAAGCTCCCGAGCCCTCTCCTCCGCAGCCGTTCGCCGCCGGTCAGCTTCCCGAGCCTCCTCAGCGGCCCGAGACCGGGCCTCCCGAGAGGCCACAAACAACGCCTTGGCCTCTTCTTCATCAAGATCACGCCAATGGCGCGCAAGGGCGATGGCGCCCTCCAGCTCGCGCCTCTCTGCAGCCAGGCGCAAGCCCTCGGCCTCAAGGCGCGCGTCCTCAGCAGCAAGCTCCTCGCCAAGCAGGCTCACTGCGTCAGCCGCCCTTCGAAGGAATCCTTGGCGGAAAGCGCAACGCTCCCGAGCGCGCTCGAGAACGCCTTCCACACGATCATCCACCCCAAGCAAGCGCCGGGGGCCGCGAGTCAGCACTCCCCCTCCGGGCTGGGGGCTAGCACCCTCGCGACGGTCGGGCACGCCGCGTCAGAAGCCCGGCCTGGGGCCAGCCCGTCCCCAGGAGAAGAGCGCAGGAAACGCCTCAACCAATCACAGTTCACGACCAGGCAAGAGGCCCATGGCAGGCTGGCTATGCCACGAGAAGGCCCGCGAAGGAGGATCGCAAGGTACGCGGGGCCACGGTGCGCCTGGGGATGGTTCGCCTCTTTGATCGCCCTCACCACAAGGGCTCCGCTGCTTGGAGCGCTCGAGGACGGTGGAGGGGTGAAGCCAAGGGGGAAGGCCCCTCAGCCGTCTCCGCAAGCTCGGCTGGAAGGGGCCTGCGGAGCAAGGGTCAGTACAAGTAACAGAAGGATCGGGAGCCGGGAAAGGAGAAGGCTTACTCATCAGTGGCGAAGTACTTCCCACGCTTCAGCAGGCGACAAGGGTAATCGTCGCCCAGGGCCTCCCTTCTCTTTCGAAGAGCCTCGAAGTTCATGCGGAAGCGGCCCAAGAGTTGGGCGCATGGATCAACCTTCGACGAAGACGGAGCGTCAAGGCGATCTGCGGCAGAGGCGCCTGCCTGATGTACGCTGCCAATCGCCTCCCCAAGAGACGCAGCTGGAGCCTCAGGGGCCCCAGTCGCAGGCACTGAGGGTAGCTGCTTGCCGCCCTCAGCCTCAGCGGCACGGGCCCCAAGAGCTGCTTCCTCATGAGCCTCGCCCGGCGCTGTCACCGCGCCGGGAGCCCTCTCGGCCTCTGGCGCCTCATGCCTCCCAGCTCCGCCGCTCGAGGATGAGTCGCCCTGGCCGACCCCAGCCAGGGTCAAGAGTGCCGTCCTCAGCACCTCGGGAGTTAGGTCCTCTACCTGGAGCCTCATACGATCCTCACGCCCACGGAAGGCCCACATCCGGCGAGAGTGGCGTTGAAGAGGAGCAGCGCGACATAGCAGGAACTCCTTCACCACCTTGGGCGCTATCACGCCAAGCAACCTCAAGAGCGCGAAGCGGCGCCAGACGAAGACAAGCCGGGGGCTCTCAAGCGTCTCCTGGCCCCAGCCCGAATTGGGGACGGCAGGTGAGGTCGGCTCCAATAGCAGGGGGCTGGGCACCCCTGCGTCCACATACAGCCACCGCTCGCGGAACCCAACCGCGGGCAGGGGGAGCTTGAAGTCAATCCCAGAGGCCACCGTCTTAGGCACGGCAACGAAGCTCACGCAAGCCCAACATTGGGTAGGGTCGACAAGATGCAACGAGAAGAAGTGGCGCAACAAGGCAACCGAAGGAGGGATGCTGTCGGGGGCGATGCTGATTCCGCCGACACCTATGGGGACAGGGCCCCTTTCGGTTCGGTGGGGGGCGGAGAGCGCACAAAGAGCGGATCGAGGCGGTACACGCGGGCGATTTTTACCCAGCTTCGGGCCGCACGGAAGCGTAAAACCCTACTGCTGCTTGTTTGATTGTATTGGATTCTTGCTCAGGAGCGATAGACGCTGCCAGACTGAGCGTGAGAGTGTTCCTGGTGTTGAATGAGCCGAACTGGCCGACCCTCCTCTACGTTGCGCTTGGGCCTCCTTTTATACTTTCAAGGGGTTACCCACAGGTGGCAACGTAGACTAAAAGGGTAGAAATGGAAAAGGATGCGGTAGGTGCAGCTACCGCTACTGTGGATACAGTGCACCCTACCTAACTCTGACGGCAGGGGACAAGGGCATTAAATGCCTGTCAGTCTCCTAAACAGTGCAAAAGGTGACCGTTAGGAGCGCCACCGTTTGCCACGATGGGCTTCTCTTCATCTCCGCTTGCCACCACGTACCCCTAGCTGCACAGCCTCCTGCCACGTGTGCTTGGGAGAGTCCCAAAGCGACACGTTAGCAGGTGTGCTGGAGCGCGGGCACAAAGTGGGGGTTTCCCGCGGCAAGCTCCTTGCCGCGGCCGTCGTCTGGTCGCGTCCGGAAGCTTGTCGCTCGCCGGATCTTGCCGGGACGCAGGGCGCGTCACGGCAAGCTTTCTTGGTATGCCTTGAGTGGTCTTCCCGGCAAGCTCCTCTTGCCGGGGTCTTGTCTCTTCCCGGCAAGATCCTCTTGCCGGGGCCTTGGTTGGCCTTCCCGGCAAGCTCCTCTTGCCGGGGCCTTGGTTGGCCTTCCCGGCAAGCTCCTCTTGCCGGGGTCTTGGTTTGAGTACTGTGTTCTTGAATGGTCTTCAAGGGAACCACGGAGGGTCTTGGCGGTCACCCGGCAAGCCTTGCCGCGGGGCGCTGCAACTGCCCGTGCACGAGTTCGGGATACTAGGGTACCCCTACTCTAGTACACCGACAGGAGCCCCCGGGCCTGGGCCATACACGGTGCCGAGTGCTGTTGGGCCAGGCCCAAAACAGTGCACGGGCACGCGCGGCCTAGGTCACACCGCATATCTCTCCGCTCCCACCGTGCACGCCCAGAACGGCACGCGTCAAACGCGGCATCGTGGGTGAGATCGTGGGTGGCGTGCGTGGGGCTAAGCCTCCCGAGCATGCGTCAGGCCATGATGATGGGGACGGTTCACGCCCTCCTCCCTAAACGGAGGTAGGTGTGGGGGCGTGGTGCATTTACTGGACGGGGCCGGTGCGCGGTTTTCGGGACGTCCACTCCCCGCGTTCACGGGGCGGAGTGAGGCCGCCTCATCTGTCGCCTTGGTTCTGCATCCCCGCCACGCGGCTCCCATGCGCTTGGGGTCACGGACGGTGGAGTGGGAAACTGGGCCGTCGCGAGCGGGTTGGCCCTGACTCCCTGCCCTTCCCGTGCCTTGATTCGCTGAGCGGGGCGGCCGAGCCCCCACCTCGCTCCTTTATAAAGAGCAAGATGGGAGCACAGAAACCCGCACTCTCTCATCTTCTCCTTTCTTCAGCTTCTGCTCCCCTTTCTCTCATCTGCCATGGAGAAAGGGAACCCAGGCCCTTCATCGGTGGCGGCGAGGGTCACCGCCAGACACCGCTTCCAGCGCCGCCATCGCCGTCCAGCCTTCGGACGGCCCCGGGATGTTCTCTTGGTGTCTTCTGGCACCCGTAGCTCGCCCAGGCACTCCTTTTGCCCTTTTCGCCTCCTTGACCTGCTCCTGAGAAGAGGGATAGGAAAGGGATTACGGGCATCTTATCTTTTTAATTTCTAAGCCTTCGGGCCTTAGCTGTATCTAAAATTTGTAATCCTCTCTTTCATGTTTTTCATCCTCTATGGACTGTACCTGAGTGGGATGTTTTTTAATGAAAAGGGGATGCTTGCCGGGTTATTTGTCTCGTGAGCTAAACCCACGCCAAGGAGCGAATCCTTGGTATCCCTCGGACAGACATTTCATCTCCCGGCAACAGGCCCTGCCGCCTTCCCACGTCGCTCAACCTTTCTCACGTTTTAGACGGAGGCGGGAACGAGGTGGGTGCGGTCTCCTCATTTCATCCCTTTGCTGCCGCGACTACGACTAAACTTGGCCCCGAGAACGAGCCCCAGGGCCTAGAGTTGAGGGAGCACGGTAGTTTTCGGGAAGAAACGTGGTTTCGCATTCCCCAGTCCATAAGAAGATGCATGATGAGGGATGAAAGACTTATCTGATATTGCAGCCCCCGGCAACTCTGGTTTGCCGTGGACGATTCTTGGCACTCACAGCCCCCAGCGATACTGGCTTGCCGGGAAGGTTTTTATCTTCAACAGAGAACTTTGACGTTCTCGATGTCGGCTTCCGGCAGGCTTGTCGCCAGGAAGGCTTTTACCTTCAGCAGAGAACTTTGACGTTCTCGATGCCGGCTTCCGGCAAGCTCGTTGCCAGGAAGACTTTTACCTTCAGCAGAGAACTTTGACGTTCTCGATGCCGGCTTCCAGCAAGCTCGTTGCCAGGAAGACTTTTACCTTCAGCAGAGAACTTTGACGTTCTCGATGCTGGCTTCTGGCAAGCTCGTGGCCAGGAAGACTTTTACCTTCAGCAGAGAACTTTGACGTTCTCGATGCCGGCTTCCGGCAAGCTCATTGCCAGGAAGACTTTTACCTTCAGCAGAGAACTTTGACGTTCTCGATGCCGGCTTCCGGCAAGCTCGTTGCCAGGAAGACACCTTCAGCAGAGAACTTTGACGTTCTCGATGCCGGCTTCCGGCAAGCTCGTTGCCAGGAAGGCTTTTATCTTCAGCAGAGAACTTTGACGTTCTCGATGCCGGCTTTCGGCAAGCTCGTTGCCAGGAAGGCTTTTATCTTCAGCAGAGAACTTTGACGTTCTCGATGCCGGCTTCCGGCAAGCTCGTTGCCAGGAAGGCTTTTAGCGAAGAACTTCGTTGTTCTTTACACCGGCCCCCCGGCAAGATCGTTGCCGGAAAGGCTTATGGCGAAGAACTTCGTCGTTCTTGACGCTGGCTCCCGACAAGATCGTTGCCGGAAAGATTGGCCCTAGGGGCGTTGCCAGCCCCCGGGCCATAACTGCATTTAAACATGACAAGTGATTAGCATCCGAAGTGCACTTAACTCGCTTGCGGATTTTGACCTTTGCTGCATATTCCCTATGCCTGCTGGAATGCTTTCCGGTGCGTACGATCCAGCCAGTAGCGCTTGAGGGAACGGGCCCTTAGCGGCTATTCGGGAACATCGCCTCCCGAAAAGGTTTACCTTCTTGGTTCTAGCGCAACCGCACAAGTTGCCGAGCGGACTCGAGGCAACATGGAGCGCAACTAGCCCCGAGAAGGCTCCTCGGCATACAAGTCTATGCAGAAATCTCAATAAAAAGCGCATGCTATCTTCCTGTCCAACCTCTCTTTGTACGTCCACCCTATGCTCTCTAGGGAAACTTGCCGGTGCAGGCACCCTTGCCGCGAGCGCCGTGTGCGGAACTTCAGCAGCCTGCTGGCGGGGTCGCTACCGACAAGCAATCTTGTCGCAACTAGTTGCAGCTCGCTTAAGTTGTTGAGCTGACTCAAAACAAAGTAAGGGCGCTAGCGGCTCACTTAAGTTGCTGAGCGGACTCAAAGCAAAGTAAGGGCGCTAGCTGCTCACTTAAGTTGTTGAGCGGACTCGAAACAGAGTAAGGGCGCAACTAGCTACGAGTTGATTCCTCCGCGACAGGTTTTCCGTACAAAGAACAAGATCTCCGAGGCGGATAACCTTATATAGAAAGGAAATATCTAAAGTTTCGCACGACTTAGCTTTTTCTGTTGCCGCACTGGCGTCGTTCTTTTACTCGCCCGCTCCTTAGGAGCCATGACGATGAAGAACAGCTGAGCCTTGTGTGCCCGCCGGATCGGATTCGCACAATCTCGACGCCCCGCTACCTGGCGCGCCAGAGATGTCGGGGGCGATGCTGATTCCGCCGACACCTATGGGGACAGGGCCCCTTTCGGTTCGGTGGGGGGCGGAGAGCGCACAAAGAGCGGATCGAGGCGGTACATGCGGGCGATTTTTACCCAGCTTCGGGCCGCACGGATGCGTAAAACCCTACTGCTTCTTGTTTGATTGTATTGGATTCCTGCTCAGGAGCGATAGACGCTGCCAGACTGAGCGTGAGAGTGTTCCTGGTGTTGAATGAGCCGAACTAGCCGACCCTCCTCTACGTTGCGCTTGGGCCTCCTTTTATACTTTCAAGGGGTTACCCACAGGTGGCAACGTAGACTAAAAGGGTAGAAATGGAAAAGGATGCGGTAGGTGCAGCTACCGCTACTGTGGATACAGTGCACCCTACCTAACTCTAACGGCAGGGGACAAGGGCATTAAATGCCCGTCAGAGTCTCCTAAACAGTGCAAAAGGTGACCGTTAGGAGTGCCACCATTTGCCACGATGGGCTTCTCTTCATCTCCGCTTGCCACCACGTACCCCTAGCTGCACGGCCTCCTGCCACGTGTGCTTGGGAGAGTCCCAAAGCGACACGTTAGCAGGTGTGCTGGAGCGCGGGCACGAAGTGGGGGTTTCCTGCGGCAAGCTCCTTGCCGTGGCCGTCGTCTGGTCGCGTCCGGAAGCTTGTTGCTCGCCGGATCTTGCCGGGACGCAGGGCGCGTCATGGCAAGCTTTCTTGGTATGCCTTGAGTGGTCTTCCCAGCAAGCTCCTCTTGCCGGGGTCTTGTCTCTTCCCGGCAAGATCCTCTTGCCGGGGCCTTGGTTGGCCTTCCCGGAAAGCTCCTCTTGCCGGGGCCTTGGTTGGCCTTCCCGGCAAGCTCCTCTTGCCGGGGTCTTGGTTTGAGTACTTTGTTCTTGAATGGTCTTCAAGGGAACCACAGAGGGTCTTGGCGGTCACCCGGCAAGCCTTGCCGCGCGGCGCTGCAACTGCCCGTGCACGAGTTCGGGATACTAGGGTACCCCTACTCTAGTACACCGACAGGAGCCCCCGGGCCTGGGCCATACACGGTGCCGAGCGCTGTTGGGCCAGGCCCAAAACAGTGCACGGGCACGCGCGGCCTAGGTCACACCGCATATCTCTCCGCTCCCACCGCGCACGCCCAGAACGGCACGCGTCAAACGCGGCGTCGTGGGTGAGATCGTGGGTGGCGTGCGTGGGGCTAAGCCCCCCGAGCATGCGTCAGGCCATGATGATGGGGACGGTTCACGCCCTCCTCCCTAAACGGAGGTAGGTGTGGGGGCGTGGTGCATTTACTGGACGGGGCCGGTGCGCGGTTTTCGGGACGTCCACTCCCCGCGTTCACGGGGCGGAGTGAGGCTGCCTCATCTGTCGCCTTGGTTCTGCATCCCCGCCACGCGGCTCCCATGCGCTTGGGGTCACGGACGGTGGAGTGGGAAACTGGGCCGTCGCGAGCGGGTTGGCCCCGACTCCCTACCCTTCTCGTGCCTTGATTCGCTGAGCGCGACGGCCGAGCCCCCACCTCGCTCCTTTATAAAGAGCGGGATGGGAGCACAGAAACCCGCACTCTCTCATCATCTCCTTTCTTCAGCTTCTGCTCCCCTTTCTCTCATCTGCCATGGAGAAAGGGAACCCAGGCCCTTCATCGGTGGCGGCGAGGGTCGCCGCCAGACACCGCTTCCAGCGCCACCATCGCCGTCCAGCCTTCGGACGGCCCCGGGATGTTCTCTTGGTGTCTTCTGGCACCCGTAGCTCGCCCAGGCACTCCTTTTGCCCTTTTCGCCTCCTTGACCTGCCTCCTGAGAAGAGGGAAGGAAAGGGATTACGGGCATCTTATCTTTTTAATTTGTAAGCCTTCGGGCCTTAGCTGTATCTAAAATTTGTAATCCTCTCTTTCATGTTTTTCATCCTCTATGGACTGTACCTGAGTGGGATGTTTTTTAATGAAAAGGGGATGCTTGCCGGGTTATTTGTCTCATGAGCTAAACCCACGCCAAGGAGCGAATCCTTGGTATCCCTCGGGCCATGGCGATGGCGGCGGGCAAAGGTGGAGACACGGGTTTCTTCCCTCTCCCCTTCTTCGTCGGAGCCATGGCGATGGGAAGGGGGGGAGGGAGGTTCAAGATTGAGTTGAAAACAGAAACCGGAGTTCGAGCGGAGGAAGGACAGAGGGCGCTCAAGCGATAAAAGGGGAACAGCTGTGTACGACTACGGGTCCGCCTAGCACGGAGCTAGATAAGGAGGGCGTGGGGGAACAGTGCCGCCCACGTCCAATCAACCGCCACACGGTTCCCAAGGCCGCAGGCTGTTAGGGCCCGCGGCGCTTCGCTCTTGCCCTTCCGCCTCCCTGCACGGCCAAGCCCGGGCGCGCCTTGGGCCCGGGGGCTACTGTCGGCGTTCTGGGAACGGGGGTCCCCAGACTTGCCTGCCTGCGGCCTGCGGCGTGGCTCAAAGGAGGGCCCAGCACGACCCGTCTTCACCAACACAAACCCAAGACCCTCGCGAGGGGCCAAGCCTCGTGGGACGGACGACGCGGAGCTTCCTCAGGAACGGCCTCATCAGGCTGGCTCATGAGGAGGCGGAGAGATCAAGGCGGGGTACCTCACAAGGTGCCCATGACGCAAGCCATGACGACTCAGGGCGCCAGGCGGGTGCCAGCCCGCGCAGTGTCCTCCTTCCCTCTTTGGTGTAAAGGGGGCAAGCGCAGCCACGGAGTACCGAGGCATCAGGCAAAGGTTGCCATTTTGGTGCAACGAGACCAAGACCAGGAGGACTACGAGATGGAGGTCACTGTGGAGCCCAAGACGGCGTCATCACCAGAGCTTTGCACAGGCGAAGACTGCTTTTGTCAGGATAGCTGATACTTGCTGCCCCCCTTCAAATTAGCCCGCCATTGTTGGCTCCCTTCCCGCTCAATATTTGGGGAGAGGACCAGTGCCCCTATAAATAGGACTAGCCACCCCCAGGGTAGAGGGGATCGAGAATCAGCCAACCCAGAAGCAAGCTGGGGTCAAAATCAGGGTCGGTCAGTTGGAGGAAAGCAGAGAGAGAGAGAGAGAGAGAGAGAGGTGACTGAACTCCTCCGATCAGTACATCGCCCCAGCCAAGAACAGACCCTCGCGAGGCTGTTCTCCCTTGTATTGTTCATCATCATCAGCCCAAGAGGCAATCCACCACACCACACACTGGAGTAGGGTATTACACCACAACGGTGGCCCGAACCAGTATAAACCATGTGTCTCTTGTGTTGTTCTTTCCTTAGTTTAGATCCTAGCATGGCGGAGGGGTGCAGTTAGGTAGGGGGCGAAATCTCCACGCGCACCCTAGTGTTCGAACCTCAAGGGTCTGCCGGAACCCGAAATCCGACATAATAGATTTTTGCAATAAGTATGTGAGTTCTTTATGACCAATGTTGAGTCCATGGATTACACGCACTCTCACCCTTCCACCATCGCTAGCATCTCTAGTACCGCACAACTTTCGCCGGTACCATAAACCCACCATTTACCTTCCTCAAAACAGCCAGCATACCTACCTATTATGGCATTTCCATAGCCATTCCGAGATATATTGCCATGCAACTTTCCACCATTCCATTTATTATGACACGCTCCATCATTGTCATATTGCCTTACATGATCATGTAGTTGACATCGTATTTGTGGCAAAGCCACCATTCATAATTCTTTCATACATGTTACTCTTGATTCATTGCACATCCCGGTACACTGCCGGAGGCATTCACATAGAGTCATACTTTGATCTAAGTATCGTGTTGCAATTCTTGAGTTGTAAGTAAATAAAAGTGTGATGATCATCATTATTAGAGCATTGTCCCAGTGAGGAAAGGATGATGGAGACAATGATTCCCCCACAAGTCGGGATGAGACTTCGGATGAAAAAGATCAAAAATAAAAAAATAAAAAAGAGGCCAAAAAAAAGAGAGGGCCCAAAAAACAAAAAAAACAAAAAAATGAGAGAAAAAAGAGAGAAGGGACAATGCTACTATCCTTTTTCCACACTTGTGCTTCAAAGTAGCACCATGATCTTCATGATAGAGTGTCTCTTATCTTGTCACTTTCATATACTAGTGGGAATTTTTCATTATAGAACTTGGCTTGTATATTCCAATGATGGGCTTCCTCAAAATGCCCTAGGTCTTCATGAGCAAGCAAATTGGATGCACACCCACTTAGTTTCTTTTTGAGCATTCATACACTTATAGCTCTAGTGCATCAGTTGCATGGCAATCCCTACTCACTCACATTGATATCTATTGATGGGCATCTCCATAGCCCGTTGATACACCTAGTTGATGTGGGACTATCTTCTCCATTTCTTCTTCTCCAGAACCACCCCTCTATCCCACCTATAGTGTTATATACATGGCTCACACTCATGTATTGAATGAAGATTGAAAAAGTTTGGGAACATCAAAAGTATGAAACAATTGCTTAGCTTGTCATCGGGGTTGTGCATGATTAAATATTTTGTGTGATGAAGATAGAGCATAGCCAGACTATATGATTTTGTAGGGATAGCTTTCTTTGGCCATGTTATTTTAAGAAGACATGATTGCTTTGTTTGTATGCTTGAAGTATTATTGTTTTTATGTCAATATTAAACTTTTTTCTTGAATCTTTTGGATCTGAACATTCATGCCACAATAAAGAAAATTACATTGATAATTATGTTAGGTAGCATTCCACATCAAAAATTCTATTTTTATCATTTACCTACTCGAGGACAAGCATGAATTAAGCTTGGGGATGCTTGATACGTCTCCAATGTATCTATAATTTTTTATTGTTCCATGCTATTATATTATTTGGTTTGGATGTTTAATGGGCTTTAAGATGCTCTTTTATATTATTTTTGGAACTAACCTATTAACCGGAGGCCCAGTGCTAGTTTCCGTTTTTAACCTATTTTAGGGTTTTGTAGAAAAGGAATACCAAACGGAGTCCAAACAGAATGAAACGTTCGCGATGATCTTTCTTGGACCAAAAGCAATCCAGAAGACTTGGAGTCGAAGTCTAGAACTCCACGAGGAAGCCATGAGGCAGGAGGGCGCACCCAGAGGGGCTAGGCACGCCCCCACCCTCATGGGCCCCTCGTAGCTCCACCGACGTACATCAGAGAGAGCCACAAAACCACGTTTCCACTGCCACAACCTTCTGTACTCGTGAGATCCCATCTTGGGGCCTTTTCCGGCAATCTGCCGGAGGGGGAATCGATCACGGAGGGCTTCTACATCAACACCATTGCCTCTCCGATGAAGCGTGAGTAGTTTACCACAGGCCTTCGGGTCCATAGTTATTAGCTAGATAGCTTATTCTCTCTCTTTGATTCTCAATACAAAGTTCTCCTCGATGTTCTTGGAGATCCATTCGATGTAATACTCTTTTGCGGTGTGTTTGTCGAGATCCGATGAATTGTGGATTTATGGACAGGATTATCTACAAATATTATTTGGTTCTTCTCTGAATTCTTATATGCATGATTTGATATCTTTGCAAGTCTTTTCGAATTATCGGTTTAGTTTGGCCTACTAGATTGATCTTTCTTACAATGGAGAAGTGCTTAGCTTTGGGTTCAATCTTGCGGTTTCCTTTCCCAGTGACAGTAGGGGCAGCAATGCACATATTGTATTGTTGCCATCGAGGATAAAAAGATGGGGTTTATATCATATTGCTTGAGTTTATCCCTCTACATCATGTCATCTTGCTTAATGCGTTACTCCGTTCTTATGAACTTAATACTCTAGATGCATGCTGGATAGCGGTCGATGTGTGGAGTAATAGTAGTAGATGCAGAATCATTTCGAACTACTTGACACAGACGTGATGCCTATATTCATGATCATTGCCTTAGATATCTTCATAACTATGCGCTTTTCTATCAATTGCTCGGTAGTAGTTTGTTCACCCCCCGTGATACATGCTATCTTGAGAGAAGCCACTAGTGAAACCTATGCCCCCCGGGTCTCTTTCCTATCATATTACATCTCTTTTATTTACATCGCATGTCGTTTACTATTTTGCAATCTTTACTTTCCAATCTATACAACAAAAATACCAAAAATATTTACATTACTATCTCTATTAGATCTCACTTTTGCGAGTGACCGTGAAGGGATTGACAACCCCTTTATCGCATTGGTTGCAAGGTTCTTGATTGTTTGTGTATGTACTAGGTGACTTGTGCGTTGTCTCCTACTGGATTGATACCTTGGTTCTCAAAACTAAGGGAAATACTTACACTACTTTGCTGCATCCCCCTTTCCCGTTCAAGGGAAAGCCAACACATGCTCAAGAGGTAGCAAGAAGGATTTCTGGCGCCGTTGCCGGGGAGATCTACGCCAAGTCAAGACATACCAAGTACCCACCATAAATTGTTCTCCCTCGCATTACATTATTTGCCATTCGCCTCTCGTTTTCCTCTCCCCCACTTCTAAAACGATTTTCAAAAACCTTTGCCTTTTCTTCGCCCCTCTTCCGTTTGTCTCTTTTCGCTTGCTTCTTGTGTTCTTGTGTGTTGGATTGACTGTTTGTCACAATGGCTCAAGATAATACTAAATTGTGTGACTTTTGCAATACCAACAACAATGATTTTATTAGCACTCCGATTGCTCCTACTACCGATGCCGAATCTTGTGAAATTAATACAACTTTGTTGAATCTTGTTATGAAAGATCAATTTTTTGGCCTTCCTAGTGAAGATGCCGCTACCCATCTAAACAACTTTGTTGATTTGTGTGATATGCAAAAGAAGAAAGATGTGGATAATGATATTGTTAAATTGAAGCTATTTCCATTTTCGCTTAGAGATCGTGCTAAAACTTGGTTCTCTTCTTTGCCTAAAAATAGTATTGATTCATGGAATAAGTGCAAAGATGCTTTTATCTCTAAGTGTTTTCCTCCCGCTATCTCTTAGGAACGATATTATGAATTTCAAGCAACTTGATCATGAGCATGTTGCATAAGCTTGGGAGAGGATGAAATTAATGATACATAATTGCTCTATACATGGTTCGAATTTGTGGATGACTATACAGAACTTTTATGCCGGACTGAATTTTGCTTCTAGAAATCTTTTAGGTTCGGCTGCGGGAGGCACTTTTATGGAAATCACTTTAGGAGAAGCTACTAAACTCCTGGAAAATATTATGGTTAATTATTCTCAATGGCACACCGAAAGATCCACTAGTGAAAAGGTTCATGTGATTGAAGAGATTAATGTTTTGAGTGGAAAAAATGGATGAAGTTATGAAGTTGTTTGCTAATAAAAGTGTTTCTTCTGATCCTAATAATGTGCCTTTGTCCACTTTAATTGAGAATAATAATGAATTATGGATGTGAATTTTGTTGGTAGGAACAATTTTGGTAACAACGGTATAGAGGAAACTTTAATTCTAGGCCGTTTCCTAGTAATTCCTCTAATAATTATGGTAATTCCTACAACAACTCTTATGGAAATTTTAATAAGATGCTCTCTGATTTTGAGAATAGTGTTAAAGAATTTATGAGTTCGCAAAATAATATCAATGCTTTGGTTGAAGAAAAATTCTTAAGATTGATGAGTTGGCTAGGAACGTGGATAGAATTTATCTTGATGTTGATTCTTTGAAACATAGATCTATTCCACCTAAGCATGACATCAACGAGTCTCTCAAAGCCATGAGAATTTCCATTGATGAGTGCAAAGAAAGAACCGCTAGGATGCGCGCAAAAAAATATTGCTTTGTGAAAGCGTGTTCTTATAGTTTTCATGATAATAATGATGAAGATCTAAAGGTGATTGATGTGACTCCTATTAAATCTTTGTTTTCCAATATGAATCTTGATAAAGATGGGACTCGAGATGAGTCAACTTTAGTCAAAAGGCGTCCCAATGATTCGGAGTTTTTAGATCTTGATGCAAAAAATAATAAAAGTGGGATTGAATAGGTCAAAACTTTACATAGCAATGAACACACTATTTTGGATTTCAAGGAATTTAATTATGATAATTTCTCTTTGATAGATTGTATTTCCTTGTTGCAAACCGTCTTAAATTCTCCTCATGCTTATAATCAAAATAAAGCTTTTACTAAACATATCGTTGATGCTTTAATGCAATCCTATGAAGAAAAGCTTGAACTAGAACTTTCTATCCCTAGAAAACTTTATGATGAGTGGGAACCTACTATTAAAATTAAGATTAAATATTATGAATGTTATGCTTTGTGTGATTTGGGTGCTAGTGTTTCCACGATTCCAAAAACCTTGTGTGATGTGCTAGGTTCCTGTGAATTTGATGATTGTTCTTTAAATTTGCATCTTGCAGATTCCACCATTAAGAAACCTATGGGAAGGATTAATGATGTTCTTATTTTCGCAAATAGGAATTATGTGCCCATAGATTTCATTGTTCTTGATATAGATTGCAATCCTACATGTCCTATTATTCTTGGTAGACCTTTCCTTAGAATGATTGGTGCAATTATGGATATGTAAGAAGGAAATATTAGATTTCAATTTCCGTCAAGGAAAGGCACGAAACACTTTCCTAGGAAGAAAATCAAATTTCCTTATGAATCTATTATGAGAGCCACTTATGGATTGCATACCAAAGATGGCAATTCCTAGATCTATTCTTGTTTTTATGCCTAGCTAGAGGCGTTAAACGATAGCTCTTGGTGGGAGGCAACCCAATTTTATTTTTGTTCTTTGCTTTTTGCTCCTGTTTAGTAATAAATAATTCATCTAGCTTCTATTATGATTGTGTTGTTTATGTTTTAATTAGTGTTTGTGCCAAGTAAAGCCTTTAGGATCTTCTTGGGTGATAGTTGTTTGATCTTGCTGTAAAAAACAGAAACTTTTACGCTCATGAAATTAATTTTAATTTTTTACCAGAGAGCGATAAAATACCTACTCCACTTGCAGTAGATCAATATACAAATTGTTCAGGCCGTCCTAATTTTTCAGAATTTTTGGAGTTACAGAAGTATTCGAAAGTTATAGATTCCTATGTTCTGTTTTTGACAGATTCTGTTTTTCGTGTGTTGTTTGCTTATTTTGATGAATCTATGAGTAGTATCGGGGGGTATGAACCATATAGAAGTTGTAATACAATAGGTTTAACACCAATATAAATAAATAATGAGTTCATTATAGTACCTTAAAGTGGTGGTTTATTTTCTTATACTAACGGAGCTCATGAGATTTGATGTTGACGTTTTGTGTTGTGAAGTTTTCATGTTTTTGGGTAAAGATTTTGATGGATTTTGGAATAAGGAGTGGCAAGTGACTAAGCTTGGGGATGCCCAAGGCACCCCAAGGTAAAATTCAAGGACAACTAAAAGCCTAAGCTTGGGGATGCCCCGGAAGGCATCCCCTCTTTCGTCTTCGTCTATCGGTAACTTTACTTGAGGCTATATTTTTATTCAGCACATGATATGTGTTTTGCTTGGAGCGTCTTGTATGATTTGAGTCTTTGCCTTTTAGTTTACCACAATCATCCTTGCTATACACAACTTTTGGGAGAGACATGCATGAATCCAAATTTATTAGAATACTCTATGTGCTTCACTTATATCTTGTGAGCTAGATAATTTTGCTCTAATGCTTCACTTATATCTTGTTATAGCACGGTGGTGGTTTTATTTTATAGAAATTATTAATCTCTCATGATTCACTTATATTATTTTGAGAGTCTTTTAGAACAGCATGGTAATTTGCTTTGGCTATAATACTAGCCTTAATATGATGGGCATCCAAGATGGGTATAATAAAAACTTTCACATAAAGTGCGTTGAATACTATGAGAAGTTTGATTCTTTATGATTGTTTTGAGATATGAAGATGGTGATATTAGAGTCATGTTAGTAGAGTAGTTATGAATTTGAGAGATACTTGTGTTAAAGTTTGTGATTCCCGTAGCATGCACGTATGGTGAACCGTTATGTGATGAAGTTGGAGCATGATCTATTTATTGATTGTCTTCCTTATGAGTGGCAGTCGGGGACGAGCGATGGTCTTTTCCTACCAATCTATCCCCCTAGGAGCATGTGCATAATACTTCGTTTCTATAACTAATAGATTTTTGCAATAAGTATGTGAGTTCTTTATGACCAATGTTGAGTCCATGGATTACACGCACTCTCACCCTTCCACCATCGCTAGCATCTCTAGTACCGTGCAACTTTCGCCGATATCGTAAACCCACCATTTACCTTCCTCAAAACAGCCACCATACCTACCTATTATGCCATTTCCATAGCCATTCCAAGATATATTGCCATGCAACTTTCCACCGTTCCGTTTATTATGACACGCTCCATCATCGTCATATTGCCTTGCATGATCATGTAGTTGACATCGTATTTGTGGCAAAGCTACCATTCATAATTCTTTCATACATGTTACTCTTGATTCATTGCACATCCCGGTACACTGCCGAAGGCATTCACATAGAGTCATATTTTGTTTTAATTATCGAGTTGTAATTTTTGAGTAGTAAGTAAACAAAAGAGTGATCATCATCATTATTAGAGCATTGTCCCAGTGAGGAAAGGATGATGGAAACTATGATTCCCCCACAAGTCGGGATGAGACTCCGGACGAAAAAGATAAAAAATAAAAAAAAGAGGCCAAAAAAGAGAGGGCCCTAAAAAAAGCAAAAAAAGAGAGAAAAAGAGAGAAGGGATAGTGCTACTATCCCTTTTCCACACTTGTGCTTCAAAGTTGCACCGTGATCTTCATGATAGAGAGTCTCTTATTTTGTCACTTTCATATACTAGTGGGAATTTTTGATTTTAGAACTTGGCTTGTATATTCCAATGATGGGCTTCCTCAAAATGCCCTAGGTCTTCGTGAGCAAGCAAGTTGGATGCACACCCACTTAGTTTCTTTTTGAGCTTTCATACACTTATAGATCTAGTGCATCCGTTGCATGGCAATCCCTACTCACTCACATTGATATCTATTGATGGGCATCTCCATAGCCTGTTGATACGCCTAGTTGATGTGAGACTATCTTCTCCATTTTGTCTTCTCCACAACCTCCCCTCCATTCCACCTATAGTGTTATATCCATGGCTCAAGCTCATGTATTGCGTGAAGATTGAAAAAGTTTGAGAACATCAAAAGTATGAAACAATTGCTTGGCTTGTCATCGGGGTTGTGCATGATTAAATATTTTGTGTGATGAAGATAGACCATAGCCAGACTATATGATTTTGTAGGGATATCTTTCTTTGGCCATGTTATTTTAAAAGACATGATTGCTTTGTTAGTATGCTTGAAGTATTATTGTTTTTATGTCAATATTAAACTTTTGTCTTGAATCTTTCGGATCAGAAAATTCACGCCACAATAAAGAAAATTACATTGATAATTATGTTAGGTAGTATTCCACATAAAAATTTCTATTTTTATCATTTACCTACTCGAGGACGAGCAGGAATTAAGCTTGGGGATGCTTGATACGTCTCCAACGTATCTGTAATTTTTGATTGTTCCATGCCATTATATTATATGTTTTGGATGTTTAATGGGCTGTAATATGATCTTTTATATTATTTTTGGGACTAATGTATTAACCGGATGCCTAGTGCCAGTTTCTATTTTTATTTTGGTATTTTAGAGTTTTGCAGAAAAGGAATACCAAACAGAGTCCAAACGGAGTGAAACCTTCGCGATGAGCTTTCTTGGACCGAAAGCAATCCAGAAGACTTGGAGTCAAAGTCTGGAACTCCA
>NC_041386.1:300753732-300780309 GCF_002162155.2 Triticum dicoccoides | reverse complement strand
GCCCCCACCCTCGTGGGCCCCTCGTAGCTCCACCAACGTACTCCTTTCGCCTATATATATACTCTTATACCCTAGAAACATCAGAGAGAGCCACGAAACCACTTTTCCACCGCCGCAACCTTCTATAGTCGTGAGATCTCGTCTTGCGTCTTGGGGCCTTTTCCGGCAACCTGCCGGAGGGGGAATCAATCACGGAGGGCTTCTACATCAACACCATTGCCTCTCCGATGAAGCATGAGTAGTTTACCACAGACCTTCGGGTCCATAGTAATTAGCTAGATGGCTTCTTCTCTCTCTTTGATTCTCAATACAAAGTTCTCCTTGATGTTCTTGGAGATCTATTCGATGTAATACTCTTTTTGCGGTGTGTTTATCGAGATCCGATGAATTGTGGATTTATGAACAAGATTATCTACGAATATTATTTGGTGCTTCTCTGAATTCTTATATGCATGATTTGATATCTTTGCAAGTCTTTTCGAATTATCGGTTTAGTTTGGCCTACTAGATTGATCTTTCTTGCAATGTGAGAAGTGCTTAGCTTTGGGTTCAATCTTGTGGTGTCCTTTCCAGTGATAGTAGGGCAGCAAGGCACATATTGTATTGTTGCCATCGAGGATAAAAAGATGGGGTTTATATCATATTGCTTGATTTTATCCCTCTACGTCATGTCATCTTGCTTAATGCGTTACTCCGTTCTTATGAACTTAATACTCTAGATGCATGGTGGATAGCGGACGATGTGTGGAGTAATAGTAGTAGATGCAGAATCGTTTCGATCTACTTGACACGAACGTGATGCCTATATTCATGAACATTGTCTTAGATATCTTCATAACTATGCACTTTTCTATCAATTCCTCGGCAGTAATTTGTTCACCCACCGTGATACGTACTATCTTGAGAGAAGCCACTAGTGAAACCTATGGCCCCCAGATCTCTTTCCTACTATATTACATCTCTTTTATTTACATCGCGTCTTGTTTACTATTTTGCAATCTTTACTTTACAATCTATACAACAAAAATATCAAAAATATTTACTTTACTATCTCTATTAGATCTCACTTTTGCGAGTGACCGTGAAGGGATTGACAACCCCTTTATCACGTTGGTTGCAAGGTTATTGATTGTTTGTGCAGGTACTAGGTGACTTGTGTGTTGTCTCCTACTGGATTGATACCTTGGTTCTCAAAACTGAGGGAAATACTTACGCTACTTTGCCACATCACCCTTTCCTATTCACGGGAAAACCAACACATGCTCAAGAGGTAGCAAGCCGCTAGAGTTGTCGTCCTCGCTCTCCGTGCAACACTTTAGACGACTGCTGGTGACCCCAAAGATCTTCACAAAGAGTGTTCCAGCCTGTCATACTTGAACCGGAGGACGTGGCCTCATTTCAGGTCACGAACGAGGGCAAACGACTTCCACTCCTGCCTCAAGAACATGAAGCCCGTGCGGGTGAACTCTGTCGCCACCCAGGAAGGGTTGTTGCAGTATCCGTCTGCCTGCACCCACAGGCCCAAGGGCTTGCGGTCTGCCATCTCCTCCGTAAAGGAGTCTGGAAGCCGGAGCCAGGTGTAGGGTTGGCGGTGCATGTCCATGATGAACTCACGGGCCACTTCGGCTGAGTGGCTCCCCACCTAGGGAGGCAGGGCGACCGTGCCGCCTCAGCCACCTTGACCGTCAGTGCCTCACCCTCCACGCCCGTGCTTGCAAACGGCGCCCCTCCCGTGGCCACTAGTACCAGCGCTGGTAGCTGCCGGAGAGCGCCCATGGCCATGGGGCGACACCCCAGGTGCTGCAGCAGGTGCGCGAGTGCGGCCTTTTCCCCTCACCATCGTCACAGAGGTCTACTTGGATCGTGGAGCAGGAGGGAGGAGTTGGAGGAAGAAGATGGGTGAGGAAGTCCTTCCCCCCTCTTCTTTATAGCGCTCGCGGAAGGAACGACCCATGCCTCTTTGCTTTCAACAGGAGTTGGGAGACTGAATGCCAACAAGGAAGGCAATGATGGCCTCACACCATGCGCAGGCACGCTTTATGTTAGTTGGGCAGTCACCGATGCATCGTGGGAGAAGTGGGGGCATCCCCTGTTCCATCATGCGCCACACGTCACGCCTGGCCTGCAGGCGGTTAGGGCCCGCATTGTTTCGCCCCCTAATAGTTGGAGACCTGCGTGCCGCAGGTCCGGGGCTACTGTTGGGCCTATGGGACCCAGGGTACTGAGGCCCGTCTGCCTTTGGCCCAGGACACGATGCATGTAAAGAGCCCGATGAGTGGCCTACCAGTTGGCGCCATGAACAAGACCCCTCATGAGGGTCTGGCCTCATGAGACCGCACCTCAGGAAGCGGGCATCTGGAGCAGACTCAACAGCTTTACTGAGATCCTCGTGAGGCAGCCTCCCGAGTTTGCCTCCCGAGGCACCCTCCCTGAGGCGTGCGAAGCAGGAGCTGCTTGGCTCGGTCACATGATCTCATGTCCATCACGTGGATGATGCGCGTGGTGAAAAACGACGCCATAGGCCATGTCACCATGTGTAGATGAGGAGGATTTGCCCTTTTGTGCTAAGGGAGCAAGGCCAGCAAGCCGGTTCCCAAAGCAACCCCCATAGGTTGCCTGATCGGTGCAAGAAGACCAAGACGACGGGCTCGCAGGCGGAGGTGATCCCCGAGCCCACCGACGTGTCATGTATGGTGGCTTTACAAGCGAAGAACACCTTTTTTCAGGATAGACTTCGCTCCTGTCCACCTTCAAAGTCATTGTTGTGTGGCAACCCTTCCTGCCAGTGTTTTCGGGGGAAGAGGACCAAGGCGGGTATAAAAGGAGCTAGGGTGCCGCTGTAGGGAGGGGGACTCCTCCGTGAGAAAACCGTGTACTCACTGCCTTATCACTAGAGCAATCCCAACCAAGCAGGACGTAGGGTTTTACACCACAAGGTGGCCTGAACCTGGGTAATCTGTCATGCCACTGCCCCGTTCCCGCTAGCGCGCTCTCGCCGTAGCCTCGCTGTGGTTTAGCTGTAGGAAGAGACGGGACGGTAAGAAGGAGCTTACCCCAGTGTTCGAACCTTTGGGTCCCCGGACCCCGGTTTCCGACACCTACCTTCCATAATGTTATCTGGATGTAGATACTTGGACAAGAACTTGGAGACTGCCTTAATTTAAACACAGAAAATTTAGTCAAGTTCCACGATCTTACTTGTCATCTGAATTTTAATTGGTGGTGTAAAGATTCAAAGCCAACTCGAGCTTATTCAGCTGGTAGTGAGGTTTGATGATGCTTCAGATATGATGTACACAAAAAATATGAAGCATTCTGTAGAATTCACTAATGGTCTATATTATACTGGATCTATGACTTGTTTGCTCCTATTTACATTTTATACTTGCCCCTATTTTGATCCCGAACTCCTGCCGTAGAGTGTAACATGGTTTCTAATGTTCAACTCTAGTTAGCTGATATTTTTAGGACACAATTTTTTTGGAAATGGAATACCTAAGATGCATCTTGAATTTGTTTAGGATAATGGTTGTTGTTGATTTTTTTGAGTGCCTAACCACAGAATAATTGACACACTGTTGTTAGTTTTTATAATACCAGCTATATTTTGTATCTTTGAGAGGCTAAGTTTTTGAAACTGTGATTGTTTACTGCTTACATGCTGTAGGTAGTAGCAACCACTATCATTTAGCTCCATTTAGAAGCGAAGGTGAATTCTTCGAACTTTGGATTAGTTGAGTTGGGGAGCTATATTTATCAGTTTCCCGGGATTAACCACTGAATGTACTATAATCATCTTTGGTTCCTTGTTGTTGGAACAAACCCTCCGGCGACAAAAGCCGAGTAGCCCTCCGGCGACAAAAGCAGAGTAGCCCTCCGGCGAGCAATGCCAGACAGAGGTACACGAAGATGAACAAAACACACTTGGTTATTGCGACGAACACCCGGGCCGACGAACGACCTGTATGTTGGCCTCTATTCAACTCAACTACCTCAAACGCATACATGGAGGTACACACTCACACACACGACACAACCTGAAAGAACTCTCACATCGATCGGGTGCACACCACGGTCTCGACGGAGACTACATCTTCCTTAGGGCCCTCTCACTTGGCTCGACACATACTGGCGCACTTACAACGAGTACACCGAGGGCTTTTTATACCCAAGCTACACACACCAGCACACTCACTCACATGACCCGGCTACTAACCCATGCATGCAACACCACATCCGGCCACTAACTCAAAAAACTTGGCGGACACACATCTACTAGCTAACAACCTTAGCCAGCCGATCTGATCCATACACTAACTAACCTCACACATGCAGGTCCACTCGGTCAGTACCTATGACCCAGCCAAGTACCAATGACCCAGCCAACTACACACACGTATCCATCTGATGCATGCAGCTAGCTAACTCACGCAACTCACACGCACACCACGCACACGGGCAGTTACCGGTCGTCCAGTGTCTCGCGGGGGACCGAACGTTCGGTAAGTGTCGGACTTTCGATGTTTTGGCTCTGTTGGGGTCCTGTCGGACGTCCGGACGTGGTCGATCGTCCGGCGGGTCTCGGACTTCTAATGTTTTGGCTCTGTTCTGGAGGTGGCGGATTTCTGGAGGGCATCGGTCATCCGCTGGCTGGGGGACGTCGGTCGTCCAATACTTGTCGGTCATCCAGCCACTGGAGTCTTCACTGGCTGGCGTTTGGGCTGACCGGTAGATGCTCCAGGCATCGGACGTCCAAGGGGGACCGGTCGTCCAGTGGTTGTCAACTTCAGGGAGCTTTTTCTCTTGGTCCTTGTACTTGGTGTCCTCGCCGTCTTGTCCGTTGGATGTAGCTAATCTGTGGCCTTACTCCAAACACCTGATCACACATAGGGTTTCAGTTTTAGGTACCAACCATGTCTCATATGTAGGAAGTGGTAGTTTGAGAGGAGCGAGTTCACCTTCTCTTTGATAGCCTTTGCTTGATCCCTTGTCATTGGTCCAAGTGGTGTCGTGGGAGGTGTAGGTAGGTCCATGGTGATGACCTTGGGATGCTCCGCATCATCGCCCCCCCCTTGGGAAAGATTCGACCTCGGATCGAAAGGTTCATCACCATGGTAGGGAGAGAGATCTTTGATGTTGAAGATTCCACTAATGGAATATTTGTCGCGCGGAATGTCAATCTTGTAGGCGTTGTTGTTGTAGCATTCAAGCACCTTGAAGGGCCCGTCGGCTCGAGTTAGAAGCTTGGATTTGCGTTCATTGGGGAAGCGGTCCTTGCGAAGGTGTAGCCACACAAGATCTCCAATGTGGAATATCATGGGTTGCTTGGAGATGTTGAGCTTGGTCGCAAGTCCTTGTACAATTTTTTCAGGAAATCAGGGCAGTGACGATGAAAAAGTGCGACAAAAAATCAGTATGATGGCGAGTTTCTCAAAAGACTCAGAAAAGCCTAAAAACATGATAGGGGAAAAATATTTTTGCCTGCCGAAATTTTGGCCTAAAAACTGCCCGGGGGTCTCTAGACTCTTTTTTTTCGAAACCTACTCAGGCAAGGAAACACGAATTAGAAAATAGAAGGATCTTGAAAACAAACCTAATATGAAAAGAACTCAGATTGGTGGTGGATATATGATGGTAAGATATGGCAGCGGTGCTGGTATATGGTAGCGGTGGGGGTATATGGATATGGATTGGTGGTGGTATATGGATATGGATTGGTGGTGGTATATGGATACAGATCGGTGGAAGATAAGAAGTAGTGGTAAATGGTAGAGGCGATGATGTTGGTGCAGCGGCGGCGTGACAACTTATGACCAGAACTCGAAACTCTAAAAGACTAGACGCTAAGACCAGCAACTTGACACGACGATGCAACTGCAAATTCAACAAAGCAAAATACTGAAAAGACTATGCAAAGGCTCAGACTGGTTCAGACATGGTGAACTAACCCTAATTTTTTGTGGCTTTTCGTGGACTATAGGTACGAAGAACAGACTCGATCTAAACTACAAAAAACTGTAAAATCTCACCGAGCAACCTGGAAATTTGATACCACTTGATAGAGGCTAAGGTGTCCCGTCTTTTGATGAGATGGTGGCTATCATTTTTGATGGAGTAGACTTTGACGACCTGACTACGAACGTGCAAGGTCGTCGCACCTTAGCAATCACTAAACCAACTCTGGGAGGTTATTGACCACACCGGAGCATGATCAACCTGACCACGAAGGTCTATTTCCTAAGAACAAGCAAGAAACTGAAATTGCAATCTGGATATTGCGAATAAAAGAGGAAAACTTTATTGATCAAGTGGGGTTCTGTGATGTCTGGGTCTGGTCATTAACACAAATGAAGTACGCGAAGTTGCAGCTATTGCGAACTTTTAATCTAAACAAAACCCAAAGTCTAAACGATGCCCTAAAGGCTGTATATATGGAGGAAGAGGGGGGAATTTTGTGGTCCTTGGAGGAGGGGTCCGAAAACAACCCTAACTCTTGTTTCCCCACACATACGGACTCTTAAAACAACCTATAATCAAGTATTTCGAAATTACATGGGCCTGGCCCAATAATAAGGTGACACATCACCTAGAATAGCCTCTGGACAAAAGTTTTGTAGTGGCATCTTGTATATTTCGTCCAAGGCTTCATGCACTCGTTATGGTGGCTTCAAAGTCTTAGAATCATCACTTGCAACTCCGTTCTTGTTCCCCTTGCGCATGCCATCATCTCCATGCTTGAACTTGCTTCAAGGTTCATCTTTCTTGTCCAAGCTAGGCCCTTCATTTGTAAGCAAAACAAATGTATCCAATTTAGACAGCATCATATTCTCATGAACATTAGAATCATTACCAAGGAACGAAAGTACCTGGTAATTCAATTGGCGTGCATGTGCTCTAGTAATTGGTCCAGTATGTAAAGCAGTAGGGGCTGTGGGTGTAACAATGGTATTGATGTCCTCATCATCTCGGCTTGTAGTTGCTTGTAGTAGGAGGACGACTTGAGGTTGTCGATGTTTTCTTGGAACTTGACTTGTCGCCGTTGCTTGTAGAAGGTTTGATTGAGGTGGAAGGCGTTGGAGTCATTGAAGCTTGGTTGTTGTAGCCGTATGTCTTGGAAGAGTATTTGGCATACTTGAAGTCATCTTGCACTTGTCGTTCTGCCTTGGTAGCTTGGTGTACTAGCTCCAAGAGGTTTGAGTATGGTTGGAAGTCGGCGATCTTCTTGATAGGATGATGGAGTCCATTCAAGAAACGTGCCATATTTTGCTCATCATCTTCCGTGACATTGGCTCGTATCATGGCAATCTCCATTTTCTTGTAGTACTCTTCAACGGTATGTGTTCCTTGCTTGAGGAGTTGTAGTCGCTTGAAGAGTTCACGGTTGTAGTATTTTGGCACAAGACATGCTCTCATGACATCCTTCATTTGCGCGCAAGTTGTGATGGGTGGTTCACCTCTTGCCTCACGGTGCTCAATGACTTGCTCCCTCCAAATGAGGACGTAGTCTTGAAACTCGAGGGATGCCATGGAGATCTTCTTATCTTCCTCATAATTGTGCAAATGAAAGATTTTGTCGACCTTCAATGCCCATGAAAGGTACTCTTCAGCATCATTGCTTCCGGAGAACTTAGACATGGTGAACTCTAGCTAGCCATAGCATTGCTCTTCATTGTGTTGGGGTTGAGGGTGATGACATCCTTGATGAGGGGGATTGTCTCCCTCAACTTGCTCTTGGTGTGGAGGATTCCCATTGTGTTGTTGCTCTTGATGAACTTGAGGTTCTTGTCGAGCTTGTGGAGGGGCTTGAGGAACTTGTCGGTGCAACCGTGCTTGGTAAATCCCCTCTTGAACTTCATCACGAAGTGCTTCTTCTTGCTCATAGGTATGTCGGTTGCGCGCGGCAACATTGCGACTTGTGTCTAGGAGTGTACGTTGCGCCTCAAGTGCTTGAGCTTCTCGCCGTTGTTGTTCTTGATGTTGTGCGTCGGCAGTTTGTTTGTCTTGGTTTGTCATGCTCGCTCTTCCTCTTGTTGGTGTAGGCGTTGCCGTTCTTGTGCTTGCACAAGGGTAGCTAGATTTTGGCGATGTCGATGTTCTTGCGCTCGAAGTTCCTCTTAATGATCAGTGTCGTGTAGAGGATTGCAGTTTGCATGACGGTCTTGGCGCGTGGCTTGGCGAAGAGTGTTCAACATTAGTGTACTTGAGTTGTCGGAGGAGTGTCGACTTGAGTGGCTCCTTCTTGAATATGATGACGACATAGAAGAGCGGCTAACCAACAAGGCACGAATCTCGTCCATTCTTGCATTGTTCTCTTATTTTTGTTCGTCAAGCTTGTTGTCGAAGTAGTCTCTTGTATGTTGTGTCGGATTTTAGGTTCCGGCAGACCCTTGAGGTTCGAACACTGGGTGCGCACGGAGATTTCGCCTTCTACCTACCTGCACCCCTCCGCTTTGCTAAGATCTAAGCTATGGAAAGAACATCACAAGAGACAGAGGGTTTATACTGGTTCGGGCCACCGTTGTGGTGTAATACCCTACTCTAGTGTGTGGTATGGTGGATTGCCTCTTGGGCTGATGGTGATGAGCAATACAAGGAAGAACAGCCTCACGAGGGTCTTTTCTTGGCTGGGGCGACGAACTGCTAGGAGGAGTTCAGTCACCCTTCTCTCTCTCTCTCTTCTCGATTGCGATCTGATCTTTCTACCCTGTGGGTGGCTAGTCCTATTTATAGGCAAAGGCCCTCGGCCTCTTCCCAAATATTGAGTGGGAAGGGCGCCAACAATTGGCCACTTTGAAGGGGAACATCTGGTACACTTATCCTGACTAAAGTTGGTCCTCGCCTGCCAAAGGCTCTGGTGGTGACGCTGGCTGGGGCTCCACAATGACTTCCTCCCTGCCGTTGGACAAGTCTTGGTCTCGTTGCACCGAAATGGGTGCCATTGCTTGATGCTCTCGCCTGCGCTTGCTCCCTTTGCACCAAAGAGGAAAGGAGGACACTGCGCGGCTGGCGCCCGCCTGGCGCCTTTGGTCGTCATGGCTTGCATCACGGGCACCTCGTGAGGTACCCCGCCTTGATATCTCCGCCTCCTCGCGGGCCAGCCTGATGAGGCCGTGCCTGAGGAAGCTCCGTGTCATCCACCCTGCGAGGCTTGGCCCCTCGCGAGGGTCTTGGGTCTGTGTTGATGAAGATGGGCCGCGCTGGGCCCCCTTTCGAGCCACGCCGCAGGCCGCAGGCAGGCAAGTCTGGGGACCCCCGTTCCCAGAACGCCGACAGTAGCCCCCGGGCCCAAGGCGCGCCCGGACTTGGCTGTGCAGGGAGGCGAAAGGGCAAGAGCAAAACACCGCGGGCCCTAACAGCCTGTTGCCTCGGGCGCCGCGTGGCGGTTGATTGGGCGTGGGCGGCACTGTTCCCCCACGCCCCCTTATTTTGCGCCATGCTAGGCGGACTCGTAGTTGTACACAGCCGCTCCCCTTTCTGTTGCTCGAGCGCCCTCTGTCCTTCCTCCTCTCGAACTCCAGCTTCTGTTTTCAACCCAATCTCGAACCTTCCCCCCCTTCCCATCACCATGGCTCCGACGAAGAAGGGAAGAGGGAAGAAACCCATGCCTCCGCCTTGCTCACCGCCGTTGGCGGCCCCCGCCGAGGGCTTGGGCAAGGTCAGCTCGGCTCTGGCCACTATCTTCAACGAATGCGGGAGGACGACGGCCTGGCCCGCGTCCCACTTCTCCATCGACAGGATAGTCACCGAGGTCCCGTATTTTGCCGACGCCTTGTGGGCGGGTCTAGTTCCCCCCTTTTCTGATTTCTTCAATGTCGTGCTTTCCCACTATCAGATCCACATGATGCATCTGGGTCCTTAATCCATCACCCTCCTTTCGGTCTTCGCCTTTGTTTGCGAGGCAATGATGGGCATCCTTCCTTCGGTTTCCTTGCTGCACCACTTCTTCTCTCTGCGCCTTGTCAACCCTACCCAATGCTGGGCGTGCGTGAGCTTTGTTGCCGCGTCTGAGACAGCGGCCTTAGGAATTGACTTCAGGCTCCCTCTGCCCGCGGCTGGGTTCCGCGGGCGGTGGCTGTATGTGGATGCAGGGGTGCCCAGCCCCTGCTATCAGAGCCAACTTCGCCTGCTGTCCCCAATTCAGGCTGGGGCCAGGAGACGCTTGAGAGCCCCCGGCTCGTCTTCGTCTGGCACCGCTTCACGTTCTTGAGGTCGCTTGGCGTGACAGCGCCCAAGGTGGTGAAGGAGTTTCTGCTACGCCGCGTTGCTCCTCTCCAACGCCACTCCCGCCGGATGTGGGCCTTCAGCGGGCGTGATGATCGTATGAGGCTCCAGGAAGAGGACCTGACGCCTGAAGTGCTGAGGACAGCGCTCTTGATCCTGACTGGGGACCCCAACCCTGGCAGCATCCAGCAGGGAGGGGCCTTGCTGTACCTCTACCAGAACAGGGGCGATTTTGTGAATCAGATGCCTATCTTTGATGAGTGGGGGCCGCGCCCCGCCGGCCTCCAGGGGCCTCGCGAGAACCCAGTGATGGTGACTGCCCTTCCAGTCGGCCAAGGCGACTCTTCCTCAAGTGGCGGAGCAGGGAGGCATGAGGCGCCAGAGGTCGAGGGGGCTCCCGGCGGGGTGACAGCGCCGGGCGATGCTCACGAGGGAGCAGCTCTTGGGGCCCGTGCCGCAGAGCCTGAGGGTGGCAAGCAGCTGCCCTCAGCGCCTGCGACTGAGGCCCCTGAGGCTCCAGCCGCTTCTCTTGGCGAGGCGATTGGCAGCGCGCATTAGGCAGGCGCCCCTGACACGGATCGCCTTGACGCTCCGTCTTCGTCGCAGGTTGATCCCTGCGCTCAACTCTTGGGCCGCTTCCGCATGGACTTTGAGGCCCTCCGGAAGAGAAGGGAGGCCCTGGGCGATGATTACCCTTGTCGCCTGCTGAAGCGTAGGATGTACTTCGCCATAGATGAGTAAGCCTTCTCCTTTCCCAGCTCCCGATCCTTCTATTGCTTTTACTGATCCATGCTCCGCAGGCCCCTTCCAGCCGAGCTCGCGGAGACGGCCGAGGTGCCGTCCCCCTTGGCTTTGCCCCCTCCATCGTCCTCAAGCGCTCCGAGCAGCAGAGCCCTTGTGGTGAGGGCGATCGGAGAGGCAAACCGTCCCAAGGCGCATCATGGCCCTGCGCACCTCGTGATCCTCCTTCGCAGGCCTTCTCGTGGCATAGCCAGCCTGCCGTGGGCTTCTCGCCTGGTCGTGGACTGCGATTGGCTGAGGCGCTCCCTGCGCTCTTCATCTGGGGACGGGCTGGCTCCAGGCCAGGCTTCTGGCGTGGCGTGCCCGGCCGTCGCGAGGGTGCCAGCCCCCAGCCCCCTGCCCGGAGGGGGAGTGCTGATTCGTGGCCCCCGACGCTTGCTTGGGGCAGATGATGGTGTGGAAGACGTGCTCGAGCGCGCCCGGGAGCGTCGTGCTCTTGGCCAAGGATTCCTTCGAAGGGTGGCTGACGCGGTGAGCCTGCTTGGTGAGGAGCTTGCTGATGAAGACGCGCGCCTTGAGGCCGAGGGCCTGCGCCTGGCTGCAGAGAGGCACGAACTGGAGGGCGCCATCGCCCTTGCGCGCCGTCAGCGCGATCTTGACGATGCAGAGGCCAAGGCGTCGCTGGTGGCCTCTCGAGAGGCCCAATCTTGGACCGCTGAGGAGGCCCGGGAAGCTGACCGGCGGCGAGAGGCGGCGGAGGAGCGGGCTCGGGAGCTCTTGGCCTAGTGCCACTCACTGGAGGAGCAAGTAGAGCTGCGCGAGGCAACCCTCGCGTCGATGAAGGTGGCCTCTGGTGACCCAGCAGAGCTCCAGAAGCGTGAGGAGGCGCTGACGCTAGAAGCCGCCGAACGTACCCGCGAGTACGAGCGTCTGGAGATGAGGGAGCACTTGGTAACGCAGGCGGATGATGATGTCGCTGCACGGGAAGCCCGTGTCCTGGAGGAGGTTGGACGTCGGGTGGCGATGGCGCGTTTGAACCTCGAGCATGAGTTCGAGGAGAGGCTGGGGTTGATCCGGGCCGAGGCTGAAGGTAGGACTGCTGCCTTGAGGGCCAAGCTAGAGGAAGCGACGCGGCGGGCCGATGCTTTTCGGGCCGCCCTTGAGGTAGCGCAAGGGGAGTCAACCACCTCCCAGGCCGAGGTGCTCCTTCTTCGCCAGCAGGTGGAGGAGGCTGAGGTCGTCGCGCGCCAAAATGCGGACGAGATACGTCAGCGGCGGATCCTGGAGCATGAGGACGGCCCCATGATCACCACGCTCTGGGAGAGAGCCAGCACAGCCTTGGGCAACATCTGCGAGGCGGCTGTTGGCGAGCCGCACGCATTCAACTACGCCGGCAACCTTCAGTTCTTCACCGACGCAGTGACGCAGCTGGAGGCGCGGTCGGTCAGGGCCGACAGGTTGGTGGAGGAGAGGAGCCGCGCCCTTCTCGGGCGCGCCTTTTCTCGCGTCTTCAGCCATCTCCGGAACATGGATCCCCACTTCGATTTCGACGCCGCCATCGCCCCAGTCCCCCAGGCCGTCCGAGACGACCTGGTGCACTGGGTGGAAGACAATGTGGATGCTCTTGTCAGGGCCTTCGCTTCAGACAACGACGGCGTGATCGTGGTTGCCGACGAGGGCGGTGTGGTGAACGGCCCTGACGCCACTGGCGGCGACGCAGACACCGATGGTGAGTTCAGCGATGCCAGCAACGGTTCGGGTGGTGCTCCTGAGGACGCATTGGGGGATTTATCCGACTGATCATGCATCATTCCTGTTTCCTTACCCTGCATGAACAGAACTCAGGTTTTGGCCTGATGGCTATGAGAGCATTTTGGAGGGGGAGCCCCTCATGTAAAACTTGTGTCCATCGTATTAGTAGACGTTACATTGCCCATGCGCCCGCGCCAAGTGGTTGGCTTAAGCGACGCGCTGGTCGGCTAGTTTACCTTTGTCCCGTGCGGGCCCTGAGGTAGCCTGTGGGAGGCTGTGGTGTCCCGAGTGTTCCCTGATCGAATCCGTAGGATCTGCAGTAAAAAAAACCTCCTGAGAGGACGCGGCGGTGGCAGTCTGGGCTGCGCGCAAGCTAGGCCTGACCCGGCTCGCGAGGGGCTCACGAGGGTAGGCAGCTGAGGCGAAGTGGTAATCAAAACGTGAGAAATTGCTCGAACGAGACTAAGCACCCTTTCCCCGAACACACGCAAATCTCAAATTCGAATCCAACTTAAATCTAGCGGGGGAAAGTGACAACCAAAGCAACGAAAGCAGACAAAAGGCCGCATCCGGCACCTAATCTAGTCTTGGACGTCTTCTCACCAGCGCGGAGCTAAGTGCTGCCACTGGGCGTGGGAGGGAGCCCTAGGGCCTGAGGCCGGCACCCCTGAGACTCCGGGGCGTGTACAGCCCCACTCATTATTACGTGAGAGTGTCACGGGGCGGCGAGCTTCACAGGCACTGGGCCTTCTTCACAGGTACCGGCCTTGCTTCATATCGCCAGACGAGGGCCCCGCCTTGCGCCACACTCTAGTGCCACAACGACGACCAGAAAACCAGGATGCCGCCGATAGGGTAGAGCGGTCGCCAGCGGTTCCCCCGACGACCACGGGTCCTCCGCCAGGGGCAGGCCCTGAGGCACCTCCCCAGCAGAGGGCCTACCTCCTGAGAACACCTTGCTCCGAACGCCGCGGTGGTGATGTCGGATCTCGGCCCCTCTCCTGCAGCCCCCTGCACCCTCCTCCCGAGGGGTAGGAGACTGTGGGAGCGGGGCAGCTGCTCGCTGCGGCGACCTGCACCTCCTGTGATCCATGATTAGCGTATGCCTGCTCCTGAGGAATTAGCGGTACCCGATAATCGTTGCCTCCAGCATGGCCAGTGGGACCATCCCGGGGCTCCTGGAAGGGCTCAGCTTCTGGCGCCTCGTCCCCCCAGCTTGGGCTGAGGAGCGAGCCTTGTTCACCCTCGTGAGGGTGTCCTTGGTCCATCATGAGGGGCACGTATTCTTCTGGCGCCGTCATCCCGAAGGCCATGCCGTAGTGCTCCGCGTGCCACGCAGCTCTGCTTGACGCGCCCACCGTTGGGTGGTAGCGCGGCTGTCCACTGGGGCTGTGGGTCGCGTCGAGTCCTTCTTCTTCGCGGACCGGGAGCGGGGGCAGCGCCGCCGCCGGTCCGGTGCCGACAGCTTCGCTGGCGTTGGAGTAGCCTTGAAGCCCGCGGGCGCGCGTGGAGCCCCTGCGTGGGCCGCCCTGGGCTTGAGATGGGAGCTGGGTGCAGAAGGGGTGAGCCCCCGAGGTGGCGAAGCCCAGGAGCTCTGCCACCTGCTCCAGCAGCACGTCGCGGCCGCCCTCCAGCAGCCTACACTGCAGTAGCTCTCGGGCCACCGTGAGCACGGCCCTCGAGTTCGCCTGCTCCCGGCGGGTGTACGATGTCGTGGTCGCGGCGTGATTGGAGGCCCTTGCTGCCGACCGCGCCTGCCACGGTGTGAGAACTGTCGAAGCCTGTCCGCGTCGCCCGCGGCCCGCAGTGCCCTGCGGACCGCGAGCTTCCTGGGGCACGGGGTCGCCCGAGGCGAGCGGCTCTGCGCGGGCGGGCCACGCCGCCCATGGATCTGGGTTGCCCGCCTGGTCGCCGGATATGGTGATGATGACGCGACGGGACATGAAGCGGTAGAAGGTGGATTTCGGCGCGCCCCTACCTGGCGCGCCAAATGTCGGATTTCGGGTTCTAGCAGACCCTTGAGGTTCGAACACTGGGGCGCGCTCGGAGATTTCGCCTTCTACCTACCTGCACCCCTCCGCTTCGCTAAGATCTAAGCTATGGAAAGAACAGTACAAGAGACACAGGGTTTATACTGGTTCGGGCCACCGTTGTGGTGTAATACCCTACTCCAGTGTGTGGTGTAATACCCTACTCCAGTGTGTGGTGTGGTGGATTGCCTCTTGGGCTGATGAGCAATACAAGGAAGAACAGCCTCGCGAGGGTCTGTTCTTGGCTGGGGCGACGAACTGCTAGGAGGAGTTCAGTCACCCTTCTCTCTCTCTCTCTCTTCTCGATTGCGATCTGATCTTTCTACCCTGTGGGTAGCTAGTCCTATTTATAGGCAAAGACCCTGGGCCTCTTCCCAAATATTGAGCGGGAAGGGCGCCAACAATTGGCCATTTTGAAGGGGAACATCTGGTACACTTATCCTGACTAAAGTTGGTCCTCGCCTGCCAAAGACTCTGGTGGTGACGCTGGCTTGGGCTCCACAATGACTTCCTCCCTGCCGTTGGACTGGTCTTGGTCTCGTTGCACCGAAACGGGTGCCTTTGCTTGATGCTCTCGCCTGCGCTTGCTCCCTTTGCACCAAAGAGGAAAGGAGGACACTGCGCGGGCTGTCGCCCGCCTGGCACCCTTGGTCGTCATGGCTTGCATCACGGGCACCTTGTGAGGTACCCCGCCTTGATCTATCCGCCTCCTCGCGAGCCAGCCTGATGAGGCCGTGCCTGAGGAAGCTCCGTGTCGTCCGCCCCGCGAGGCTTGGCCCCTCGGGAGGGTCTTGGGTCGGTGTTGATGAAGACGGGCCATGCTGGGCCCCCTTTGAGCCACGCCGCAGGCCGCAGGCAGGCAAGTCTGGGGACCCCCGTTCCCAGAACGCCGACAGTAGCCCCCGGGCCCAAGGCGCGCCCGGACTTGGCCGTGCAGGGAGGCGAAAGGGGAAGGGCGAAGCGCCGCGGGCCCTAACAGCCTGTGGCCTTGGGCGCCGCGTGGCGGTTGGTTGGGCGTGGGCATCTCCACTTCCCCATGGCGCCTTGGCAACTGCACGGATTGGACAAGTCCCTGCATGCAAAGCGGGTCATGATTACCTGTGATCGTGGAGGTCGGCAGTTGGCCTTCGCCGGCCATAAGTACGGAACGGCACGCGCCCTTCCAGTCCATCCCTTCTTGTTTCTCCTTCTTCTCGGTCCTTGCTCCGTCTTGCTGCAATGGCCCCGATCCACCGGTACTCGTCGGCAGAGAAGGGAAAGGCTCCTCGAGGGGAACCAGACCCGCTCCCGCCGAAGAAACGGCTCGCCCTCCATGGTCGGGGCGAGGGGGCCCATCAGGTGGTGTCATGGCCCTGGTGCGAGCGGCCACCTCGGGGTTCCCGCTTCCCTTGTACGCCCACATCGAGGGCTTTGAAGGAGTCGATGCCGATCGCCACGGATGGCGCTGCCGTCGACGCCAACGGGTCACGAAGGTGTGGGTCGTCCCCCCAGGGGTCCACACCAAGGGCTCCTCCCAAGAGTTCGTGCTCCACGCCGCCATGCCTCCTCAGTCCTCGATTCGCCTTCCTCCCTTCTTCGCCTCCATCATCCCGCATGGAGAGCTCCTGGAGCTTTGGCTGCAGCACCCTCGCGACCGAGGCAGGGGTCGCGGTCGTTGCCCCGGGCGAGGTCTTCATGACTCGAGGCTGGAGCGAAATCGCCCGGGTCTGCAGGACAAGAGGCGCCTTCGCGATCCACTTGGAGTACGACGGTGCTTCAGTGATGTTCTTCAAGGTCTTCAATGCGAACGGGCACCGACTGGAGTGCTGCCCCGGGAGAGGTGGTCGGGACCTTGCTACGGCGAGGACTGGGCCCGCTGACCGCTCCCTTGGTGGCTCCTCAGGCGGCGGAGGCGGCGGAGGTTCCAGCGACTCCGGCGAGCTCTTCGCGACTCCGGAGATGAGCGATGACAGCTACGAGCCCCCGAGCCAGCGCCGCTCCTGGAGCGGGGCGGGCTCGTCAGGCTGTCGCCGACTCTGATCTGGATGGGGTTGGCACCAGTGCTCGACGACCCACTGTTGATGATGGCGTATTTTGCAGGGGCATGTGTAGTTATCATCCTTTTAGGATCTGTTCCCTGCGAGGAATCAAAGACGCGTCCCGTTGGGGCTTGTAAGGTGCCTGTGATCCTGTTTTGTTAATATAACCCTTGTCGTAGAACTGTGCGAGTTGCTCATTCCGTCTTAGCTCAATTCTCCCTTTCGAACCTCACGAGGGCTTGGTGCTCTGCGCCAACGGGTCCCAGTCCCAAGGCGGCTTCAGCCGTCGCTAGTATGCCAGGTCGCGATGCCGTGGTCAAGGCCAGGAGGTGAGCGACCCAAGGTCCGGTAAGAGCCCCTGAGTCGCGATGCTCAGGAGGTCCCCTTTCGCGCTCAAGCAGCCGTTGTTCGGTGAGAAAGGAGAGCGGCGTCGCTAACACGGGATTGCATTAGGTGCGGGGATGGTGCCACGGTAGCTGGTGCTTCCGGGTGGTGACTTATCTCGAGAATCAGGGGCCGCTCTCTGGTGTGTCGCCGGGTCCGTGCATCAGCAGGCGTGAGGTTGCTTGGCGAGGTCCTCGCATGTCCCTCCCCTCTCGCCTTTGCTCCCCTTTCTGCTCTATGTCCTTGGGTCCCGGCCCTCGAGCGAGTCTCAGCCGTCGCTGGTATGCCAGGTCGTGATGTCGTGGACAAGGCCAGAGGGTGAGGGCTGGAGAGCCAGTAGGAGCCCTGAGTCACGATGCTCAGGAACCCCCCTTTAACGTGCAAGCGGTTCGCGCGGATGAGAGTGAAGGAGACACCGCAAGGGCCTCGCCTGACGCAGCTCCTTTAGGAGATCCTGTAGACCCATCATAGAAAGAATGAGGGGTTGCCATGACAATTGACAGTCAGGTTGCTTCCGAGGGGCGATGAGGCACTGAAGGCTTGATGAGGTGGCGCCATGCGGGGCTGCCGCGGCTAGAGCTCAGCCATTCAGGTTTGTCGGTGTTGCAGGGACGGATCCATGCACAAGCATCGTGCCGTTTGGGAGCAGCTCCATCAGTTGGTGTCAGTTGAGCGGGCAACTAGGTCAAACACATTAGCCGCGAAGGAGTGGATTCATTCAAATAGATGCTGGGAAGGCGGACATCACTGGGTTAGGCCCGAACGACTTGGGGATGATGCAGCCCGTGGGGAGCCCCCAACAAAGTAAGCTAACAACATGAAATAAAAGGGGTACATGCCGCAGGGATGGACCCACGCGGCTTGGGAATAATGCGGCCCTGGGGGGGGCGCTCCCAACTGGAAATGAAACTTGAAAGATGTCACCTGATGATGTTGAGGACGAAGGAGTGTTGGTGTAGCTGACTCGGTGGGCTGCGGAAGCCGATCCTCACGAGCCCCCAGGCCCAGGGGCCTCGGGAGGCTCCGGAGGCGCTGGTGGCTCTTCGCGGACCATCTCCATCTCCGCCAGGGCTGCAGAATGCCTGGCCTCTTGAGCCTCCATGATGCCCCTCATGAGGCGCTGGTACGTGGCAGCCGCGTTCGGCAAGACGTAAGGCATGTGAACGTAGCTGTGGGGTGGACCTTCGCAGCACCCCACTCGCGAGGGCCAGAGGCGCTCCAGAGAGGTGACTCGATTGAGCCCTGGTATGTCGATGCAGACACGCAGCCCACCATCCTCGCCTGGATGGGGAGCCACAGCTGGTAGGCAGCGGCCGCCTCTCATGACTCTTGACTCCTGTAGCTCCTAAATGGCCTTGCTGACGAACTCCTGAGGGTCTGGCCCTCCTTGCCTTACTCCTTCTTGAGGGAAACGTGCTTCAAAACACGCCTCCATGTGGTGCCCAAGCGCCTCCCTCGTGACCTTAGCCAGGTCGGTGGCCCTCCAGGGGAGAGCCCCCGAGCCCTGCCTGAGGAGGGCGCCGGGCGCGCTTTCCTATGGGATGGAAGGAGGTTCCCCCTGGGCAGGCGCGGGCCCTGAGGGCCGGGCCGGACGATGTCTTCTTCTTCTTGGGGGCGGTCTCGGGAAGCCTCCTGCTTCCGCGATCCGGGTCTTCTAGTGATGCGGCCTGAAAGGCTCGTTCTAGGGAACACACCGCGTCCTTCTCTTCACAGGGCACCGTGATGACTACGCCACTTCCTGGCATCTTGAGGATGTTGTAGCCGTGGTGAGTCACGGCCATGAACTTGGCCAGCGCTGGGTACCCAAGGATGGCGTTGTACGACAGGCGAATGTGGGCGACATCGAAGTCGATGAGCTTGGTGCGGTAGTTGTCGCGTGCCCCGAAGGTGACAGGGAGGCGGACCTGCCCAATCGGGACCGTGGAGCCGTCAGTGACTCTGGAGAAAGGCTTGGTTGGCTGAAGCTGGGTGTAGGGCACTTGGAGATTGTTGAATGTTTCCATGGACAGGATGTTGAGCCCTGCCCCGCCGTCGATGAGGGTCCTGGTGACCACCACGTTGCTGATGATTGGGGAACAAAGCATCGGGAGGACTCCGGCTGTGGCCGCACACTTGAGCTGATCTGCTGAGCTGAATGTGATGGCGCACGCTGACCACTTGAGAGGGCGCGTGGCTTCCAGCTTGGGGAGGACTGCATTCACTTCGCGGGCGAACTGCTTGAAGATGCGTTGAGAGGCTGGGGCTTGAGCCCCGCCCAGGATGCAGGCGATCGCGCGCGGCTCCTTGAAGCCCCCAGCCCCCTCGTCCTGATGGTGGTCCTCGTTTCTCCTTGGCTGCGGTGGCAGCAGAGGGAGGCCTGCGTTGCCTTGCGGGCGATCCTCGCGAGGCTGATCCCTCCAGTCTCCCTCGCGAGGCGGGTCTTGCCAGCGATCATCGCGAGGTCGATCGCGCCACCCCTGGCGTGGGCAGCGGTCTTCCCAGCGTCTTGTGTTCCTTACTCCTCCTCGACCGTAGCCCCGGTCACCTCGGTCGGGGCGACGGCCGATCCTTCCTTCTCGCACGGCTCGGAGCTCTTGACACTCGTTGGTGTTGTGGGTGTGGAGGTCGTGGTACACACAGTATCGACTGCCCTTGGGAGGTTCGGGCTGATCTCTGCCCCGCTTGGTGTCTGGTTCTGCCACAAGCACGGCAGCCCCCTTGCGCTTCACATCCTTGGCCTTGGGCTTCTTCTCTTCTGGGTCTACGGCAGGCAGCTCAAGGAGGGAGAGACGCCCTTCCTCAGCCCTGGCGCACTTGGTTGCCAAGTTGAACAACTCCAAGGAAGTGCACTGGTCTTCATGCATCGCCAGCTCCTCCTTCATCTTGACATCGCGCACGCCGTCGGAGAAGGCTGAGATGATGGCCTCCTCGGTCACCTTGGGAATCTTGAGGCGTGCGTTGTTGAAGCGCTAGATGTACTTCTGCAGGGTCTCTCCGGGTTGTTGCTTGATGCGGCGCATGTCGCTCATGGTGGGTGGCCGGTCGCGAGTACCTTGCAAGTTGGCGATGAAGCGGGTGCGCATCTCGTCCCAGGAGGAGATCGTGCCTGGGGCCAGGTTGAGGAGCCAGGTGCGGGCCCCGTCCTTGAGCGCCATGGGAAACCAGTTCACCATGACATTCTCGTCTCCGTTGGCAGCTTCGATGCCCAGCTCATAGAGCTGGAGGAACTCCGTAGGGTCGGTCGTGCCGTCGTAACGAGGAGGCAGGTCTGGCTTGAACTTTCCAGGCCACGCGACACTGCGTAGCTCGGTAGTGAAGGCACGACAGCCTGTTGTGGCCACAGGAGGCCTTGGGTGATGGAGAGCTTGGTCTTGCATGTCCCCACGCGCTGCAGCTAGGAGCAGCGCGGGGTCTTGACGCGCGGGAGCGGGAGCATGGTCGCGACGTGCTGGAGCAGGGAGCGCCCGGGCAGGTTCTTGCGGGCGAGGGACTTCTTGGCAGCTCTGCTCTTGCCGCACTGGCACCTGACGGAGCAGGTTCCGCCCAGGGGCCACGCGCCTTGGAGCCATGGCGCCTTCTTGAGGAGGAGGTGGCCGGGGCGCCGCCGGAGCTTCGTCGCCCGCACGGGGCGGGGTGCGGTGCAGCGGAACGGACGGCGCAGGAGAGCCCCCTGCGGCGCGGACGAGCTCGGCAACGCGGTCGAGCCATTCTTCATAGACGTCGTCGACGGGACGGTAGCGCAGGAGCTTGTTTGCCGCGATGAGCGCAGCTCGAGCCTCCATGGGTGCGCGGAGCGCGTGGGACGAAGAACCAGCTGGGGTGAGCAAGGGAGTAGCGGTGCGGCCGTCTTGCCGCACGGACAGATGCTGAGACGATGCTTGCCGCTCGTCCCCCGCCGGGCCGGTGGCGGCGTTGACGGCAGGTGACGGGGAACGGCGAGGACGCCCGCTGACAGGAGCCGTCTAGGCGACGCGGGAAGCGAGAGCGGCCCGGCGCTCGGCGCGGGCCCGACGAGCGTCAGACATGGACGCGATGGTCGGAGGAGAACGGGGTGGTGGAAGACGAATTCCGGCGCACCCCTACCTGGCGCGCCAAATGTCGGATTTCGGGTTCCGGCAGACCCTTGAGGTTCGAACACTAGGGTGCACGCGGAGATTTCGCCTTCAACCTACCTGCACCCCTCCGCCTCGCTAAGATCTAAGCTATGGAAAAAACAGCACAAGAGACAGAGGGTTTATACTGGTTCGGGCCACTGTTGTGGTGTAATACCCTACTCCAGTGTGTGGTTTGGTGGATTGCCTCTTGGGCTGATGATGATGAGCAATACAAGGAAGAACGGCCTCGCGAGGGTCTGTTCTTGGTTGGGGGGATGAACTGCTAGGGGGAGTTCAGTCACCCTTCTCTCTCTCTCTCTCTCTTCTCGATTGCGATCCTAGCTAGTTTCTAGGTGGCCGATTCTCCATCCCTAGCTAGTTTCTGGGTTGGCCGATTCTCGATCCTTAGCTAGTTTCTGGGTTGGCTGATTCTTGATCCCTCTACCCTGTGGGTGGCTAGTCCTATTTATAGGCAAAGGCCCTGGGCCTCTTCCCCAAATATTGAGCGGGAAGGGCGCCAACAATTGGCCATTTTGAAGGGGAACATCTGGTACACTTATCCTGACTAAAGTTGGTCCTCCCCTGCCAAAGACTCTGGTGGTGACGCTGGTTTGGGCTCCACAATGACTTCCTCCCTGCCGTTGGACTGGTCTTGGTCTTGTTGCACCGAAACGGGTGCCTTTGCTTGATGCTCTCGCCTGCGCTTGCTCCCTTTGCACCAAAGAGGAAAGGAGGACACTGCGCGGGCTGGCGCCCGCCTGGCGCCCTTGGTCGTCATGGCTTGCGTCACGGGCACCTCGTGAGGTACCCCGCCTTGATCTCTCCGCCTCCTCGCGAGCCAGCCTGATGAGGTCGTGCCTGAGGAAGCTCCATGTCGTTTGCCCCGCGAGGCTTGGCCCCTCGCGAGGGTCTTGGGTCAGTGTTGATGAAGACGGGCCGTGCTGGACCCCCTTTGAGCCACGCCGCAGGCCGCAGGCAGGCAAGTCTGGGGACCCCCATTCCCAGAACGTCGACAAACTTGACGAGCCTAGCATATACAGATATGGCCTCGGAACACGGAGACCGAAAGGTCGAACATGAATCATATAGTAGATATGATCAACATAGTGATGTTCACCATTGAAAACTACTCCATCTCACGTGATGACCGGACATGGTTTAGTTGATTTGGATCACGTGATCACTTAGATGACTAGAGAGATGTCTGTCTAAGTCGGAGTTCTTAAGTAATATGATTAATTGAACTTAAATTTATCATGAACTTAGTCGTGGTAGTATTTTGCAAATCATGTTGTAGATCAATAGCTCGCGTTGTTGCTTCCCTGTGTTTATTTTGATATGTTCCTAGAGAAAATTGTGTTGAAAAATGTTAGTAGCAATGATGCGGATTGGATCCGTGATCTGAGGTTTATCCTCATTGCTGCACAGAAGAATTATGTCCTTGATGCACCGCTAGGTGACAGACCTATTGCAGGAGCAGATGCGGATGTTATGAACGTTTGGCTAGCTAAATATGATGACTACTTGATAGTTTAGTGCACCATGCTTAAGCGGCTTAGAATTGGGACTTCAAAGACATTTTGAACATCATGGACCATATGAGATGTTCCAGGAGTTGAAGTTAATATTTCAAGCAAATACCCGAGTTGAGAGATATGAAGTCTCCAACAAGTTCTATAGCTAAAAGATGGAGGAGAATCGCTCAACTAGTGAGCATGTGCTCAGATTGTCTGGGTACTACAATCGCTTGAATCAAGTGGGAGTTAATCTTCCAGATAAGATAATGATTGACAGAATTCTCTAGTCACCATCACCAAGTTAGTAGAACTTCGTGATGAACTATAGTATGCAAGGGATGACGAAAACAACTCCCGAGCTTTTCATGATGATGAAATCGATGAAGGTAGAAATCAAGAAAGAGCATCAAGTGTTGATGGTTGACAAGATCACTAGTTTCAAGAAAAGGGCAAAGGGAAAAAGGGGAACTTCAAGCAAAACAGCAAGCAAGTTGCTGCTCAAGTGAAGAAGCCCAAGTCTGGTCCTAAACCTGAGACTAAGTGCTTCTACTGCAAAGGGACTGGTCACTGGAAGCGGAACTACCCCAAGTGATTGGCGGATAAGAAGGATGGCAAAGTGAATGTAAGTATATTTGATATACATGTTATTGATGTGTACTTTACTAGTGTTTATAGCAACCCCTCAGTATGAGATACTAGTTCGGTTGCTAAGATTAGTAACTCGAAACGGGAGTTGCAGAATAAACAGAGACTAGTTAAGGGTGAAGTGACGATGTGAGTTGGAAGTGGTTCCAAGATTGATACGATCATCATCGCACACTCCCTATACTTTCGGGATTAGTGTTGAACCTAAATAAGTGTTATTTGGTGTTTGCGTTGAGCATGAATATGATTTGATCATGTTTATTGTAATACAGTTATTCATTTAAGTAAGAGAATAAATTGTTGTTCTGTTTACATGAATAAAACCTTATATGGTTACACACCCAATGAAAATGGTTCATTGGATCTCGATCGTAGTGATACACATATTCATAATATTGAAACCAAAAGATGCAAAGTTAATAATGATAGTGCAACTTATTTGTGGCACTGCCGTTTAGGTCATATTGGTGTAAAGCGCATGAAGAAACTCCATGCTGATGGGATTTTGGAATCACTTGGTGCTTGCGAACCATGCCTTATGGGCAAGATGACTAAAGACTCCATTCTCCGAAGCAATGGAGCGAGCAACAAATTTGTTGGAAATCATACATACTGATGTATGTGGTCCGATGAATATTAAAGCTCGCGACAAGTATCATTATTTTCTGACCTTTCACAGGTGATTTAAGCAGATATGAGTATATCTACTTGATGAAACATAAGTCTGAAAAGTTCAAAGTATTTCAGAGTGTAGTAGAAAATCATCGTGACAAGAAAATAAAGTTTCTACGATCTGATCGCACAGACGAATATTTGAATTACGAGTTTGGTCTTCAATTAAAACAATGTGGAATAGTTTCACAAACTCATGCCACCTAGAACACCACAACATAATGGTGTGTCTGAATGCCATAACCGTACTTTATTGGATATAGTACAATCTATGATGTTTCTTACCGATTTACCAATATCGCTTTGGGATCATGCATTAGAGACAACTGCATTCACGTTAAAAAAAGGGGCACCATCTAAGTCCATTGAGACGACACAATCTGAACTGTGGTTTGGCAAGAAACCAAAGTTGTCATTTCTTAAAGTTTGGGATTGTGATGCTTATATGAAAAAGTTTCATCCTGATAAGCTCAAACCCAAATCGGAGAAATATGTCTTCATAGGATACCCAAAGGAGACTGTTGGGTACACCTTCTATCATAGATCCGAAGGCAAGGCATTCGTTGCTAAGAATGGATCCTTTCTAGAGAAGGAGTTTCTCTTGAAAGAAGTGAGTGGGAGGAAAGTAGAACTTGATAAGGTAATTGTACCTTCTCCCTTATTGGAAAGTAGTTCATCACAGAAATCTGTTCCTGTGACTACTACACCAATTAGTGAAGAAGCTAATGATGATGATCATGTAACTTCAGATCAAGTTACTACCGAATCTTGTAGGTTAACTAGAGTGAGATCCGCACCAGAGTGGTACGGTAATCTTGTTCTGGAGGTCATTCTACTTGACCATGACGAACCTATGAACTATGAGGAAGCGATGATCAGCCCAGATTCCGCAAAATGGCTTGAGGCCATGAAATCTGAGATAGGATCCATGTATGAGAACAAAGTATGGACTTTGGTTAACTTGCCCGATGTTCGGCAAGCCATTAAGATTAAATGGATCTTCAAGAAGAAGACGGACGCTGATAGTAGTGTTACTATCTACAAAGCTAGAATTGTCGCAAAAGGTTTTCGACAAGTTCAAGGTGTTGACTACGATGAGAGTTTCTCACTCGTATCTATGCTTAAGTCTGTCCGAATCATGTTAGCAATTGCCGCATTTTTATAAAATCTGGCAAATGGATAAACAAAACTGCATTCCTTAATGGATTTATTGTATATGATGCAATGTCGGGGAAACTGATCCGCGAACACCTATGGGGCCGGCGGACCGGGCCCCTTTCGGTTCGGCGGGGGGCGGAGGTCGCACGAAGAGCAGATCGAGGCGAGGCACACGAGCAGTTTACCCAGCTTCGGAGCTCTCCGGAGAGATAACACTCCTACTGTTGCTTGTCTGGTTGTATTATCTGGTGTTCTTGCTCTCGAGCGAGAGAGTGTGATGTTTTCTGGGCTACGAATGAATCGAAGCAAACTGTCCGAACCTCCGAACCGAACCCCCTCTACGTTGCGCATGGGCCTCCTTTTATACGCTAAAGGGGTCACCGACAGGTGGCAACGCAGAGGAGGGTAAAAATGTAAAAAGCGAGGTAGTTGATACAGTTGCTTGTACAGTGCACCCTACCTAACCCTGACGGCAGGGGACAAGGGCATTAAATGCCCGTCTGAGTCGCCCGAACAGTGCAGAAAAGGACCGTTAGGGGCGCCACCGTTCGCCACGATGGCGATCTTGTCAGCTTTGCATGCCACTGCGCACCGCTGGCTGCACAGCCTCCCGCCACGTGCGCCCGGAGAGGCCCCCAGAGCGACACGTTGGTGGATGCGCTGGAGCGTGGGCGCAGAGTGGCCGCCTGCCGCGGCAAGCGCCTTGCCGTTGTTGTTATCTCGCCGGGTCCAGAAGCTCGTCGCTCACCGGGCCTCGGTGTACCTTGTTTAGTCTTCCCAGCAAGCTCCTCTTGCCAGGGCCTTGTTGCCTTGCCGGAGCGCGTGGCGCGTCACGGCAAGTTCCTTGGAGTGCCTTGGTTGGCCTTCCCGGCAAGCTCCTCTTGCCGGGGTCTTGTCTCCTTAGCTTAAATACTTTGTTCTTGGATGGCTCCAAGGGAACCTTGGGGGATCTTGGCGTTCGCCCGGCAAGCCTTTGCCGCGGGGTGCTGCAACTACCTGTGCACAAGTTCGGGGTACTAGGGTACCCCTATTCTAGTACACCGACAGGAGCCCCCGGGCCTGGGCCAGACACGGTGCCGAGCGCTGTTGGGCCAGGCCCAAGATAGGGCATGGGCACACGCGGGCTGGGCCATGCCAAATCTTGCTCCGTATCCACCGCGCTCTCCCATAACGGCACGCGTTAAATGCGGCATCGTGGGAGAGATCGTGGGTGGTTGTTTATTTGGAAGGCTGAAACGTCCGCCCCGTCCCTCTTTATAAGCAGAGGAAACAGAGGCAGTTCGTTCCCCCTCGCTGGTTGCTGCTACTCCTTCTTCACAAACTCCGCCACTCCCCCCTTCTTCTCGTAGCCGAGAGAGCAGCGCTC
>NC_041386.1:300721365-300753425 GCF_002162155.2 Triticum dicoccoides | reverse complement strand
CCGTCGACCTTCCCCACCACCTCCGCCATGGCCCCGAAAGCCGACAAGAGAAAGGGTGTGAAGTCAGCCGAGGCGCAGCGGCTCGCGGCGCTGCGGAAGGAGCGGGCGATCTTCACCCCCCAGCTCGGTGTGCAGGAGCTGAGGGAGTACTTCTACCTCTTTTGGGCGACGGAGACGCGTGCGCATCCGCGCACGAGGGTACTCCCAGCCGCTGCCTCGGAGTTGGCTTCAAACGGGTACCCATTCTTCCCGCTATTCTTCTATTGCAGGCTCTGCCCGCCCTTCTCGGAGTTCTTCTGTGATATTATGAACACATATGGCTTCCGCCTCCTTGACTTCACCCCCAATGCTGTCCTGACCATGGCAGTTTTCGCACACTTGTGCGAAAACTTTGTCGGAGTCCACCCTAGTGTTGCCCTTTTTTGCCACTTCTTCATACCTCGGGTAGAGAGAGGAGAGCCGCTTGCCGGAGGGATTGCCTGGGTCTCGAGAGTCGGCAAGAAAGAGGCGTACTTGGAGGGTGAGCTCCGCGGCAAGTGGGAGGAGTGGAGAGCGGAGTGGTGCTGGATCGTTGAGGAGAATCCGCAGCCCTTCACCGCCGTGCGCCAAACTCCAATAGTGCGCGGCAATGACTGGAGCAATGTGGCCCCGGAAGACGAGAGGCTGAAGATCGCCATCACTAGGATTCTTCGCCTCAGGCTTGCCGGGCTCACCGTAGGTGCTGCCGGGGCAGATTTCCTCCACCGCCGCATTGCCCCCCTGCAGGAGAGGGGGAGGCCCGCCTGGGAATTCAAGAATTCGGCGGACATCATGAGGCTGCGGCCGGGCCTCAACTACAACTTCACCGTCTTGGAGCTGGACGCAATGCTCTTGGAGTTATTCAAACATGACCCCCAGCACCCATTCACACTGCCGAGGGGCATAGTTCCTTTGTGCAATAACTCTTCGCTTGACCGGATCCGCGCCATGATGCCGTTGTGCGATTCACACGGCATCGTCCCAACTTGGCAAGAGCCTGCGGATGACGTTGTGCGAGCGTTCTTCGACACCTTGGAGGAAGTGCCGGTCCGCGCTGACGAGCAGAAGAGCCTCACCCGTGACACCACCGACGAGGAGCTGCAGCTCATCGCTACTAGGGCGGAAGAGGCTGCGGCCACAGCTGCTGCGGGTGTGTTTGGGTTTACTGTGGAGGAGGCGGAGGCTGCAGAGGCGGCAAACCTTGCCGAGCGCGCGGAGTTCATGGGCGAGGAGGAGCCTGCCGGTTCCGAAGCCGAGCCGAGCGAGGCCGGCGAGGAGGAGGCTGAGCCTTCAGAGAACTTGCCGCAGGCGGAGCCCCCGGCCCCGCCAAGGAGGCGCCTTCGCAGGGCCGGGGACGCAGCGGGGCGGCAGCCGGCTCCACAGCCACCAAGCCGCGCGACGCGCTCTACCGCGGCAAGCAATGTTGCCGCGGGAGCGCCTCACGCAACAGCGGCAACTGGAGCGGGATCTTCCCGGGCCACTGCCACTGCCCCCGCCAAGCGGGCAAGGGATCCTACTCCTCCACCTCGCCGCACCGGAGGAGGGCCGGACTTCGATCTTTCCGCGCTCAGCTCCGACGAGGAGGAAGAAGAGTGAGTTTCTTTGGTGCTCTTATAATCCTTCAATATTGTTGTTTATATCTTGTATCTGACTTGCTCCAATCTGGACTCCTTTCTTTTCAGAACACTGGCCCAGAGAGCGGCGAAGAGGGCCAAGGCCGCGGTGATCGTCATCGAGGATGACCCCATCGTGTCAGCAGGAGGTGGGCCCGAGACCACCTTGACGGACCCGGCAATTACCCCTCAGAGCAGCCCCCAGCGCAGCCCCCAGCGTAAGTTCATAGTTTAGCCTTCTGCTGCCGTGCGCGCTTGAGTGCTTTTTCCTTTGTTGATATCTTGCTTGTTGACTTGTGCAGGAGCAGAGCAGCCTCATCAGGAGCGCCCGGAGGCCGGTCCCGAAGTGCCACCTGCTTCGACTGCGCCGCCAAGGGAGGAGTCCCCGGCAAGGGAGCGCTCTCCGGCAAGGGGGGACTCTCCGGCAAGGGACGGCACTGCTGATCCTGCGGCGACCGAGGCTGCAATTGAAGATCTTGGTGCAGGTAATCCACTTGCCCAGAAACTTTCCCTTGGGTTCTGCTTCTTCTGTTTTTCCTTTCTTGGATTTTTGATTGATTTTCCTCCCTTCTTCGTTCTTCAGACCCATCTTCGGCTGAGCCAATGGAGACAGAGGGCGCCGGCGAGGACGGTGCCGGTGCTGATGAGACCGCCGGCGAGGAGGCCGCCGGGGCTGCTGCTCCGGAAGCCGGCGAGGGGTCGGGCGATCGCACTGACGACCCTGAGGCCGCAGGAGCGCCGGGCGCTATGCCGACCGCCGAACCCTCTGCCGCTTCTGCGGAGCCAGGCTCTGAGGAGCCCCAGCCCGGCGCCTACTTGAAGGCCGGTGACAATATCTTCATCAAGCTACCCTGGGCGTCGAGCTCCAGGGCGCCGGTCGAGGGGGAGACTTTTGACGGGGAGGTGCTCGCCTCTGCTGGACTGTCATTGGTTGACGCGCCCGACAGCAGCAGCGGCGAGCCTGAGGAGGAGCAGCTGCTGCGGAAGCTGCTGTCACTCTACCGCACCCGGCAAGCCAAGCTGGCTTCCTGGGAAGCGCTTGTCGCGAAGGCGGGAGTTGACATGGAAAAGCGCGCGGAGGAGCTCCGGGGCCAAAATCAAGAAGCTCTCCGGTCCCTGGCGCAGGAGCGGGAGCGAGTCGACGAGGAGCGCACGGCCTTTCTTCTCGAGAGGGCCGAGGCTGAGGAGGAACAAAGGCTGGCTGCCGAGAAGCAGTCCGCGCGGGAAGGTGAACTAGTGCAGCGGAAGGCCAACCTCGACAGCTATGAGGAAGAGCTCGCCGAGCGTGAGCGAGCACTTGGCGGAGCGCTCAAGGAGGCAAAGGACGCCGCGGCAACTGCAGAGGCCGCCAAGAAAGAGCTAGAGGAGAAGGTGGCGCAGCTGGAGGCCGATATTGGGAAGAGCGGCGAGGAGCTTGCCACGCTCAAGCGTGAGCGCGAGAAGGATGCTGCCGCCCACGGTGAGCTGCAAGGCCTTCTCGCTGAGAGGGGCAAGGAGCTCAGCGCCGCCAAGGATTCCAAAGCAGACCTGGAGCTGAAGCTGGCCACGCTGACGCAGACGCTAGAGGCCGCCAAGGAGCGGGAGAAGACCTTGTCGGAGAAGGTCAAGGCTGACGTGGCGCTGCTGGAGAGCATTGCAGTTACCCAGAACTCGTTCAGAGACACAGTGGAGCACTGGACCGAGGGTCTGGTGAACGCTGCCGCAGTCATCAACGAGGAGCTGGCGCAGCTGGGGATGGAGGACTTTGGGTATCCTTCCGACGAGAGTCTTCAACCCAGCACCAAGCTCAGCCTGTTCTTCAAGGGCGTGGCGACGGCACTCCAGCGGCTTCGGGAGAGGATCCCGAAGCAGCTGGCCGACGAGTCGCGCAAAATCTGCGCCGGGGTTCTCCAGAAGGTGCTGATGAAGGTGGCCTTCCGCAATCCAGGCCTCAGCTTCACCAACGTCCTCAGGTCCTTGCCGCCTGACGCCGATCTGGATGCACTCAAGGCACTTGTCGCACCCATTGTGGACAAGGTGAGCGAGATCAAGAGAGTCGAGGGCGGACGCGTAGATTAGGCCGCCCATTCCTTCTTTTCCCTTGTCGCTGCTGATCATGTTATGAAAACAGTCTGTTAGAGCTGCGACAAGTTATCTTTGTAATATAACTTTATTTCTGTCTATCAATCACTATGTTATTCCCTTTACTAGATTCCTTCCTTTGTATGTTATTACCCTACGCTTCTAGGGAACTTGTCGGCGTAGGCGCCCGAGCCACGAGCGCTGAGTGCGGAACTTCAGCAACCTGCTGGCGGCGCTGCTTCCGACAAGAAACCTTGTCGCGACTAGATGCAGCACACTTAAGCTGTTGAGCGGACTCGAAACAAAGTAAGGGCGCAACTAGCCACGAGTTGGTTCCTCTGGGCACAGGTTTTCCATACAAAGCAGGGTCGTTCGAGGAAGATAACTCAAAAATTTTAAAAAAGTGATTGCTCAAACTTTGGCAACTTAGCTTTTCTGTCATTTGCTTCCCGGTAAGGCAAGTCTTTGCTTGAACGACGCCTGGCCCATACCACAATCTTCTCCTTCCCCCCCGACAAACTTGTGTGCGAGAGAACCTTCTTTTCCTTAAAAAGAAAAAGAAAGAAGAGAAAATAATAATATGGAGCTCTTCAGCTCGTTACTGCTTACCGGATGTAGGTGCTGCACAAAGTGTCAGATAATCGCATGCAAGAAAGGAACTAACGCATGAAATGGACAAGCTGTGCGGAGCACATGGGGTTTTACTTATGCACGGGATCTGCGCCCGGCTTTGTACAAAGGATTACATGCAACAGTGGCAAGACTTGTACAAAAGGTGGTTGCCGGAACGGGTTCCGGCAACCGCGCCTTATGGGAAAAACTTACGAAGATGTTCTATGTTCCAGGAGTTGCTCACCGGAATGCCATCTTCGGTCTCAAGGCGGACAGTGCCAGGCCTTGTGACTCGTCTCACCCGATAAGGGCCTTCCCACTTCGGCGTCAACTTTGGAATTCTTGGCAGACTGAACGCGCCGAAGAACAAGGTCGCCTTCCTCGAAGCTTCTGGCTTTAACTTTGCGGCTATGATAGCGGTGCAAAGCTTGCTGGTATCGAGCAGCTCGTACAGCAGCCTGAAGACGATCTTCCTCAAGGAGCAGCGCGTCGTCTTGCCGCAGCTGTTCTTGCTCAAGCTCATCATAAGCGAGCACTCGAGGTGATCCGTATACGAGTTCCGTGGGGAGAACTGCCTCTGCTCCATAGACTAGAGCGAAAGGTGTCTGGCCAGTGGCTCGATTTGGCATCGTTCTGATCGACCAAAGAACCACCGGCAGCTCCTCGATCCAGTTCTTTCCGCACCTGTGCAGCCTGTCGAAAGTTCTGGTCTTGAGCCCATGCAGCACTTCAGCATTTGCCCTCTCTGCTTGACCGTTGCTTCTTGGATGAGCAACAGAAGCGAAGCAGACCTTGGCGCCAAGGTCTTGGATGTACTGCATGAAGGTGCGGCTCGTGAATTGCATGCCGTTGTCGGTGATGATCCTGTTAGGGATCCCAAAACGACAAACAATCGACCTGAAGAACTTGACTGCTGACTGTGCTGTCACCTTCCTCACTGGCTGCACTTCTGGCCACTTTGTGAACTTGTCGATTGCGACGTACAAGTACTCAAAGCCCCCGACAGCTCGGGGGAAGGGGCCGAGGATATCGAGCCCCCAGACCGAAAATGGCCAGGATAAAGGGATCGTCTGGAGAGCTTGAGCTGGCTGGTGTATCTGTTTGGAGTGGAACTGGCACGCTTCACACTTGGTTACTTGTGCAGTTGCATCCTGGAGGGCTGTCGGCCAAAAGAAACCTTGCCGGAAAGCTTTGCCGGCAAGTGCTCTTCCGCCAATGTGGTGGCCACATATGCCTCCATGTATCTCCGCCAACAGCTTTTGTCCATCTTCCCGGCGAATACACTTCAATTTCACGCCGTTGAGTCTTCTTCTGTACAGTAAGCTATCGACAAACTGGTACATACTTGACTGCCGGGCTACTCTTTCCGCTTCTTCTTGTTCTTCGGGAAGTTCTCCTGTCTGAAGGAAGTGGACAATCTGCTGTGCCCATGCTGGAGCTTGTGGCTCGACAACAAGGACTAAAGGCGCATCTGCTGCTGCAGGAACATCCGCTTCCACGGCAAGGACTTGCGGCCCTGCCGGAGCTTGATGTTCCCTGGCAAGCTTGCTGGAGCATAACTTGTTGGGAGCGTCTGCTTCAACAGAACAAACCATAAGGCTTGCCGTTGCAGACTGCCCCTCAGCCTCCTTGGTGTTGATCTTGGGGACTTTCTTGACGGCGGCTTCGGGGAGCTCTGCTGGAAAGTAGTCACCAGAAACCAACTTCCTCTTCTTGCTTTGTCCAGTTGATGGTGTTACGGATGGTTGAGTCAACTTAAGCACAAAGATCCCTGGTTCCACAGGTAACTTTAGTGCGGCGCACTTTGACAGGCCGTCAGCAATATCATTCTGAGCTCTTGGGATATGCTCCATTTGTAGGCCGTCAAAGTGCTCTTCTAGCTTCCTCACTTCATCGACAAACGCTTCCATCAACAGACTCTGGTAGTTCTTGTTCACTTGTCGGACGACAAGCTGTGAGTCACGCCTGACAATGAGCTTCTTGATCCCAAGGTCTGCTGCGATTCTGAGACCGGCAAGCAATCCTTCATACTCTGCAGTATTGTTGGTTGCTTGCTCTTTGGGAAAGTGCATCTGGACTACGTACTTGAGGTGCTCTCCGGTGGGTGCGACAAGCAGTACGCCTGCACCGGCGCCTTGCAGCGAGAAGGCACCATCAAAGTACAGCAGCCACTCTTTGCTTGCCTCTTTGATGGGGATGCTCGTTTCTGGAATTTCTTCATCTGGGGTTGGCGTCCACTCTGCTATGAACTCTGCCAATGCTCTGCTTTGGATAGTTGAGGTGCTCTCAAACTTGAGGCCAAAGCTTGACAGTTCTAGCGCCCACTCGACAATCCTGCCCATTGCTTCTGGATTTTGCAGTATCCTCTTCAGCGGAAAGCGAGTGACGACCGTGATCTCATGTGCTTGGAAGTAATGGCGCAGCTTTCTCGAGGCCATGAGGAGGCCGAAAAGCAACTTCTGCACACCAGAGTACCTTGATCTAGCCCCCTGCAAAAGAGAACTGACAAAGTAAACTGGGCGCTGCACCATTCTCCTTGGCATCTTATCATGTTCCTGTGCAAACCCATGTTTGTCGGGACCATAGCTTGTCGGCGAAGCCCCCTGCTTGTCGCTGGATGGATCTGCCGTGGTCGCTGGCTCATCATCCGCCTCCCTCTCCGCCACTAACGCAGCACTAACCACTTGATTGGTTGCCGCTATATATAGCAGCAACTTCTCTTGCGGCTTAGGTGCGACAAGCGTTGGAGTGGAGGGCAGGTATCTCTTCAAGTCCTGCAGCGCAGCCTCCGCTTTCGGAGTCCATTTCATTGGACCTGCCTTTTTCAAAATTTTGAAAAATGGCAGGGCGCGCTCGGCAGATCTAGAGATAAACCTGCTGAGAGCAGCCATGCAACCGGCAAGCCTTCGTACATCCTTGACGCGCTTTGGTGCATCGATCTGCTCAATGGCTTTGATCTTGTCGGGATTGGCTTCAATTCCCCGCTGAGACACGAAGAACCCGAGAAGCTTGCCAGCAGGGACTCCAAACACGCACTTCTCGGGGTTAAGCTTGAGGTTGATCTTGCGCAGGTTTGCAAATGTTTCGCCTAAATCTTGAATCAGGGTCGCCTTGTTCTTGCTCTTGACCACTATGTCATCCATGTAAGCTTCCACATTTCTGTGCATTTGCGGCTCAAAAGCATGGTGGACTACCCTTGCGAATGTTGAACCAGCATTCTTCAAACCGAAAGGCATCCGTACGAAGCAGTACGTGCCACACGGGCTGATAAATGCGGTTTTCTCTTCATCTTCTTCTGCCATGAAGATCTGATGGTATCCTGAGTATGCATCAAGAAATGAAAGCAAATCACATCCGGCTGTGGAGTCAACAATCTGGTCAATACGCGGCAAGGGAAATGGGTATTTGGGACAAGCTTTATTAACATCAGTGAAGTCAATACAAAGTCTCCATTTCCCGTTAGCTTTGCGCACAACAACAGGATTGGCCAACCACGTGGGATGGAGTACTCCTCTGACAAGGCCTGCTGCTTCCAACTTCTTGATTTCTTCTGCGATGAATTCTTGGCGCTCTACTGCCTGCTTCCTGACTCTCTGCTTGATGGGCCGCGCATGAGGACAGACGACAAGGTGGTGCTCAATCACTTTCCTGGGAACACCGGGGATATCACACGGTTGCCACGCAAACACGTCGACATTTGCCCGCAGGAAAGCAACGAGCGCGCTTTCCTATTTGGGGTCAAGAGTGGCGCTGATGGTAAATGTACCACCAGTGCCATCCTCCTTGGCGGACACCTTCTTGGTCTCAGGTGGAGCTGCCATTGCCTTCTTACACTTGCCGATGGAGCTCGATGGTGCGTCCTTGACGGTAGCGCAGCACTCCAAAGAGGTGCGCTTGCCGGAGTAGGCATCAGAGCTCTTGCCGGACTTGGTCTTCTTCTTCCCCCCGGGAGCTTCAGCGGCAAGTGTCCTGCGTTCTGCTGCGGCTGCTGCTTCCCGGTAGATCTTGTCGGCACAGATAAGAGCATCCTTCTTGTCGCCAGGGACAGAGATGACACTTATTGGGCCTGGCATTTTTAGTACGTTGTACGCATAGTGAGAGGCTGCCATGAACTTGGCGAGTGCCGGACGGCCAAGGATTCCATTGTAAGGTAATGGAAAGTCGGCAACGTTAAACGTGACCCTCTCAGTCCTGAAGTTCAGCTCACTGCCAAATGTTACCGGCAACGTGATCTTTCCCTTTGGCTTGCTCCTTCCCGGGTTGATTCCTTGAAATGTGCCGGTCTCTTCGAGCTCGCTGTCAGGGATCTGGAGTTTCTGGAGCACTGCGGAGGAGATCAGGTTCAAGCCGGCCCCGCCGTCAACTAGCATCTTAGTGACCTTGAGGTTGCGGATTGTTGGTGAAACCAACATCCGCAAGCACCTGACCGCAGTTATGCGATCCGGGTGGTCCTCAATATCAAAGATGATAGGCGTGCCGGACCATTTCAGAGGCTTGCGTGACTCGACGGGTGGTTCTGCTGCATTAACTTCCCGCACCCACTGCTTGAGCTGGCGGTGCGACGCATGCAGAGAAGCACCACCGTCAACGCACAGGACCTCTGTGGCTTTCTGGAACTCCTGCTCATCAGTCTCCTCATCATCCATATCTTCGTCTTCATTATCATCTTCATCCTTGTCGCGGCCATGGGGAGGTCTGTCTCCTTGCCGCGGCGTCCTCCTCGGCCGGGACGTTTCTTGCCGGACCCACCAGCTCCTTCCTGGGCCTTCTCTTTGTCGCGCCGCTCGTATTCAGCTTTCTGTTGCTCAACAAGCTGTTCGACTTTCTTACAGTTCTGGAGATCATGGCCCTTGGTGCGGTGGATCTTGCAATATTGCTTGTTGGGGCCGTCCTGCTTGTCGGCGACTGCTGCCTCCGCGGCAACCTCCTTACCGGAGTCACCAGCTTTGGCTTCCTTGGCGCCGCCACCGTTGCCGGACTGCTCAACAACTAGCACTTCTTTGCCTTTCCTCCTTCTGTTGTTCCGCCGCCGGTTTTTCCTTGTCGGGGCAGCATCTTCACTGTCAGATCCTCCCGCTCCTATATTTTCTCCGGGGAGTCTCCTCCCTTCCTCAGCACGCGCACACTTGTTGGCCAGTGCATATAACTCACTGACATCCCTGATCTTGCACATCGCCATTTCCTCCCGCATCCTGCGGTTCCGCACGTTCTGATGGAACGCGCTGATCACCGCGGTAGGGTGGACGTCTGGGATGTTGTGCTGCACACTACTGAATCTCTGAATGTACTTGCGCAGGGGCTCTCCTTCCTTCTGGGCGAGCAGATGAAGATCACTCTCCTGGCCATGAGGCTTGTGTCCGCCGATAAAGGCGCCGACAAACTGATGGCACAGATCATCCCAAGAGGATATGGAGTTGTCTGGCAAGTGCATGAGCCAGGATTTGACGTTGGGCTTGAGCACCAGCTGGAAGTAGTTGGCAAGGATCTTGTCATCCCGTCCCCCCGCAGCCTGCACCGTGATGGTGTAGATGCTGAGGAATTCTGACGGATGCGTCTTGCCGTCGTACTTCTCTGGTACGTCTGGCTTGAAGTTCTTTGTGCTGGGCCACTGGACTTGCCGCAGCTCACGAGTGAACGCAGGATAACCCACCGCGTACGGCAGATCGCCTGGTTCCCCTGGCGCATGCATGTCAACAGAGGGCCCAGCGCGCTTGTCGGATTGACGTCGCGCTTCTCTTCGGCGCTTGATGCGGGTTCGAGCGTCTTCTTGTTGTCGATCATGAAGAACTTGGCGCTGATCACGACGAGCTCGTGGATCCGACGATGCAGTGGAGTCGCTGTCGAGGTGGATCCGGCGAGTCGGCGATCTTGGCCTTTGGGGCGGTGATTGCATGGTAGTTGCACCTCCGCCCGTTTCGTCGCCACCGGCTCGCGTCCGGCGGTCCTGCCGCGGCGGCGACGCGCTCGGCTGCCGTGGAGTGTCGCCGTTGGCGTAGCCGATGAGACTCTGAATGGTGGCTCTCCATTCGTCGATCTTGTCCGACATCGGAGGGTAATCTAGGAGAAGTTGAGCTCGTGCCAAAGCTTCTGCTGGAGTGGTGGGTGGCAGTGGCGGACGACGCGAGGAGCGGGACGTGCTCGAACTTCTAACTATGTTAGAAGGAGCAGCATCCCGTCCAGGCGACCGTGCCCCGCTCGTGCCAGCACGCTGGCGTGCATGCTGGTCTTGAGCGCCCCGAGATCCACCAGCTTGGTCTTGGGCTATCATGCGTATGGCACTGCTAGTTCCATGACGATGTTGATCTTGCGCCTCCTGAGAGTGGCGTGGAACATGTACAGTCGCCGAGGTTTGTGCAGCCTTGTTGTTGGACCTGGCGGCATCATGAGCTTCCTCGTCGACGTCCTTTCTTCCGCCGGCATCCGTCCCACCACTCGTTTGCTCCAACGGTGGCGGAAGTGACGTGGATAGAGCGGCTGCCGCCGAAGTCTTCTTCTTCGGTGGCATGTTGATGAAGGGAATAAAGATCTAGCTCGTGTGAACGCCGGATCTGCTTCACACAATCTCAACACCCCCTACCTGGCGCGCCAAAGATGTTGGGGAAACTGATCCGCGAACACCTATGGGGCTGGCGGCCGGGCCCCTTTCGGTTCAGCAGGGGGCGGAGGTCGCACGAAGAGCAGATCGAGGCGAGGCACACGAGCAGTTTACCCAGCTTCGGAGCTCTCCGGAGAGATAACACTCCTACTGCTGCTTGTCTGGTTGTATTATCTGGTGTTCTTGCTCTCGAGCGAGAGAGTGTGATGTTTTCTGGGCTATGAATGAATCGAAGCAAACTATCCGAACCTCCGAACCGAACCCCCTCTACGTTGCGCATGGGCCTCCTTTTATACGCTAAAGGGGTTACCGACAGGTGGCAACGCAGAGGAGGGTAAAAATGTAAAAAGCGAGGTAGTTGATACAGTTGCTTGTACAGTGCACCCTACCTAACCCTGACGGCAGGGGACAAGGGCATTAAATGCCCGTCTAAGTCGCCCGAACAGTGCAGAAAAGGACCGTTAGGGGCGCCACCGTTCGCCACGATGGCGATCTTGTCAGCTTCGCATGCCACTGCGCACCGCTGGCTGCACAGCCTCCCGCCACGCGCGCCCGGAGAGGCCCCCAGAGCGACACGTTGGTGGATGCGCTGGAGCGTGGGCGCAGAGTGGCCGCCTGCCGCGGCAAGCGCCTTACCGCTGTTGTTATCTCGCTGGGTCCAGAAGCTCGTCGCTCACCGGGCCTCGGTGTACCTTGTTTAGTCTTCCCGGCAAGCTCCTCTTGCCGGGGCCTTGTTGCCTTGCCGGAGCGCATGGCGCGTCGCGGCAAGTTCCTTGGAGCGCCTTGGTTGGCCTTCCCGGCAAGCTCCTCTTGCCGGGGTCTTGTCTCCTTAGCTTAAATACTTTGTTCTTGGATGGCTCCAAGGGAACCTTGGGGGATCTTGGCGTTCGCCCGGCAAGCCTTTGCCGCGGGGTGCTGCAACTGCCCGTGCACAAGTTCGGGGTACTAGGGTACCCCTATTCTAGTACACCGACATGCAACCAGAAGGTTTTGTCAATCCTAAAGGTGCTAACAAAATGTGCAAGCTCCAGCGATCCATCTATGGACTGGTGCAAGCATCTCAGAGTTGGAATATACGATTTGATGAGTCGATCAAAGCATATAGTTTTATACAGACTTGCGGTGAAGCCTGTATTTACAAGAAAGTGAGTGGGAGCACTACAACATTTCTGATAAGTATATGTGAATGACATATTGTTGATCGGAAATAATGTAGAATTATTCTGCAAAGCATAAAGGAGTGTTTTTGAAAGAAGTTTTTCAGAGAAAGACCTCGGTGAAGCTGCTTACATATTAAGCATCAAGATCTATAGAGATAGATCAAGAAGCTTGATAAGTTTTTTCAATGAGTACATACCTTGACTGTGTTGCAATGAGTACATACTATTGAGAAATATTTTGAAGTAGTTCAAAAATGGAACAGTCAAAGAAAGAGTTCTTGGCTGTGTTGCAAGGTGTGAAATTGAGTAAGACTCAAAGCCCGACCACGGCAGAAGATAGAAAGAGAATGAAAAGCATTCCCTATGCCTCAGCCATAGGTTCTATAAAGTATGCCATGCTGTGTACCAGATCTATTTTATACCCTACACTGTGTTAAGCAAGGGAGTACAATAGTGATCTAAGAGTAGATCACTGGACATCGGTCAAAATTATCCTTAGTGGAATAAGGAAATATTTCTCAATTATGGAGGTGACAAAAGGTTCATCATAAAAAGTTACGTCGATGCAAGTTTTGACACAGATCTGGATGACTCTAAGTCTCGATATAGATACATATTGAAAGTGGGAGAAATTAGCTAGAGTAGCTCCGTGCAGAGCATTGTAGACATAGAATTCGCAAAATACTTATGGATCTGTATGTGACAGACCCGTTGACTAAAATTATCTCACAAGCAAAACATGATCACACCTTAGTACTCTTTGGGTGTTAATCACATAAGCGATCTGAACTAGATTACTGACTCTAGTAAACCCTTTGGGTATAGGTCACATGACGATGTGAACTATGGGTGTTAATCACATGGTGATGTGAACTATTAGTGTTGCATCACATCGCGATGTGAACTAGATTATTGACTCTAGTGCAAGTGGGAGACTGAAGGAAATATGCCCTAGAGGCAATAATAAAGTTATTATTTATTTCCTTATATCATGATAAATGTTTATTATTCATGCTAGAATTGTATTAACCGGAAACATAATACATGTGTGAATACATAGACAAACAGAGTGTCACTAGTATGCCTCTACTTGACTAGCTCGTTAATCGAAGACGGTTATGTTTCCTAACCATGAACAAAAGAGTTGTTAATTAATTAATGGGATCACATCATTAGAAGAATGATGTCATTGACATGACCCATTCCATTATCTTAGCACCTGATCGTTTAGTATGTTGCTATTTCTTTCTTCATGACTTATACATGTTCCTATGACTATGTGATTATGCAACTCTCGTTTGCTGGATGAACACTTTGTGTGCTACCAAACGTCACAACGTAAATGGGTGATTATAAAGGAGCTCTACAGGTGTCTCGGAAGGTACATGTTGGGTTGGCGTATTTCGAGATTAGGATTTGTCACTCCGATTGTCGGAGAGGTATCTCTGGGCCCTCTCAGTAATGCACATCACATAAGCCTTGCAAGCATTGCAACTAATGAGTTAGTTGTGAGATGATGTATTACGGAACGAGTAAAGAGACTTGCCGGTAATGAGATTGAACTAGGTATTAAGATACCGACGATCGAATCTCGGGCAAGTAACATACCGATGACAAAGGGAACAACGTATGTTGTTATGCGTCTGACCGATAAAGATCTATGTAGAATATGTAGGAGCCAATATGAGCATCTAGGTTCCGCTATTGGTTATTGACTCGAGACGTGTCTCGGTCATGTCTACATTGTTCTCGAACCTGTAGGGTCCGCACGCTTAAGGTTTCGATGACAGTTATATTATGAGTTTATGAGTTTTGATGTACCGAAGAAGTTCAGAGTCCCGGATGAGATCGGGGACATGACGAGGAGTCTCGAAATGGTCGAGACGTAAAGATCGATATATTGGACGACTATATTCGGACATCGGAAATGTGCCAAGTGGTTCAGGTATTTTTCGGAGTACCAGGGAGTTACGGGAATACAGGGGAAGAAGTATATGGGCCTTATTGGGTTTTAGGGGAGAGGAAGAGGCAGGCCGCGCGCCCCCCATTGACTAGTCCGAATTGGACTAGGGGGAGGGCGGCGTCCCCTCCTTGCTTCTCTTCCCTCTTCCCCTTCCTTGTCTCCTACTCCTACTACTTGGAAGGACTCCTAGTTGGACTAGGAAAGGGGGAATCCTACTCCCGTTGGGAGTAGGACTCCCCTAGGGCGCGCCATAGAGAGGGCCGGCCCTCCCCTCCTCCACTCCTTTATATACAGGGGCAGGGGGCACCCCATAGACACACAAGTTGATCTTCGTGATCGTTTTCTTAGCCGTGTGCGGTGCCCCCTTCCACCATACTCCTCGATAATATTGTAGTGGTGCTTAGGCAAAGCCCTACGACGGTACAACATCAAGATCGTCACCACGCCGTCGTGCTGACGGAACTCTTCCCCGACACTTTGCTGGATCGGAGTCCGGAGATCGTCATCGAGCTGAACGTGTGCTAAAACTCAGAGGTGTCGTAGTTTTGGTGCTTGATCGGTCGGGCCGTGAAGACGTACGACTACATCAACCGCGTTGTCATAACGCTTCTGCTGTCGGTCTACGAGGGTACGTAGACTACACTCTCCCCTCTCGTTGCTATGCATCACCATGATCTTGCGTGTGCGTAGGAAAATTTTGAAATTACTACGTTCCCCAACAGCAGGGACTTGTCAAGTCAAGCGGTTGCCGAGGCGTCATGGGGAAGCACAGACGCCCACGTCCAATCAATCGCCACGCGGCACCCAAGGCCGTAGGCTATTGGGGCCCGCGGCGCTTTGCGCTTCGCGCTTGCCCCTTGCTTCTCTGCTAAGCCAATCCCGGGCGCGTCTTGGGCCCGGGGGCTACTGTTGGCGTTCTGGGAATGGGGGTCCCCAGACTTGCCTGCCTGTGGCCTTCGAATGGGGGCCCTTTGCGGCCCAGCTTCATCAGCTCAAGCTCAAGACCCTCGCAAGGTGCCAAGCCTTGCGGGGCAGACGATAGGAGGCTTCCTCATGAGCAGCCTCATCGGGCAGGCTCGCGAGGAGGCGGAGAGATCAAGGCAGGGGTGCCTCGCGAGGAGCCCATGACGCAAGCCATGACGATCGAGATTAGGCGGGCGTCGGCCTGCGCAGTGTCCTTGTTTCCCCTTCGGTGCAAACGGAGCAAGCGCAGGCCAAGGCATCGGGCAAAGGTTACCATTCCGGTGCAACGAGACCAAGACCAGTAGAGCGGCAAGGCGGAGGTCAGCATGGAGCCCGAGACGGCATCATCACCAGTGTTTTTGGCAGCCGAAGACCACCTTTGGTCAGGATAACTTGTACTAGATGTTCCCCTTCAAAGTGGCCAATTGTTGGCGCCCTTCCCGCTCATTATTTGGGAAGAGGGCTAGGGCCTCTATAAATAGGACTAACCACCAGAAAAAGAGAGGAGGAGAAAAAGAGAGAAGGGAAAGAGAGAGAGAGAGAGAGAGAGAGAGAGAGAGATCTGGACCAAGTAGAACACACCGCACCAGCTCAAGAACACCTCTCACGAGACCGTTCTTCCCCCTGTATTATTCATCATCAGCCCCTGAGGCAATCCACCACACCACACACTAGAGTAGGGTATTACACCACATCAATGGCCCGAACCAGTATAAACCTCGTGTCCATTGATTGTTCTTCCTTCCAGCCTAGATTTCTTGCGAGCCATAGAAGCGCGAGTCGGTAGGGGAAAGACCTCCGTGCGCACCCCAGAGTTCGAACCTTAAGGGTCTGCCGGAACCCGAAATCCGACACATACTGTACTACTATCATACTCCCTTTGTTCCAAAATATAAGTCTTTGTAGAGATTTCCACTATGGATCACATACAGATGTATACATATACATTTTAGAGTCTAGATTCACTCATTTTGCTTCATATGTAGTCTGTGGTGGAATCTATACAAAGACTTGTATTTAGGAACGGAGATAGTACTTATTAAAGAAGAACGGAAGAGGAACATGATAAAGAAGAGCAAGAAGATTTTGGATAATAAAATGTTTGTTGTGGAGTGCCCACACATGATGAATTAGAGCGCATTAAGAATGCAACTCCCTACTATCTCTCTATATGTGGTGCACGTGCTTTTTGAAAGTAAAGTAGAAACACTAGCTGACCAATTAAACATTATATATTTTAGTAATATCAGCATCATATCAGATTCGTATTTGAGCAATAAGTTTGGAATTATGAGTGGCACGTTGTTTAGCTTGATGGATTCAGGAGCAGTGCTAAGTAGCTATGATGATGGTACTGAATATAAAGGCATGTGTGCGTGCAAGTCGAGTGACTTTTGTCATTTGGGTCAGTCGACCATTTCAGGCGTTTGGATGAAGATCCTACGTCTCCTAACCCTTCTTCTTCCTCATTTTTGATTCTTCCCATACAGAACACTGCACGGGCCGCAGACCGAACCACCGGCCACGACCCACCGCCCTCCCCTGAACCGCCCCCACCGCATGTGTTCCTCCGCCACCCCCACCCCTGCCCCCACCCGCGTCGAGTTTTCTTCGTTCGGCGAGGCTCCACCACCGCCCCCACAACCTCCATCTCCACACAAGCCCCTTCCTTCGCACTAGCAAACTCTGGCAAGCTCTCAAAAATTGACTGGCACAATTTTGAAATTTAGTCTACTGTCATTTAACTAGTGTGGAATATAAAAGGGGAAAACCATAAGCATTGCGAGTATAGTGTTGAGAGTGCCATGGCGGATCTGAAGGTGCAAAATGGACAAAGGCAACTTTGCGACCAATGTTATATTTCAACTAACAAGTAAGTGATGGACAAGAAATCAGAGTAAAGCAGTGACGATCTATTTTTTTCCTGCGATAAATAACTTGAGGAGATACGAAAGAGCACAGCCTCTGGTGAGGCGCCGTGTGTGCATCTGCTGAGAATTTGACGGTGATGCGGTAGAGATGGCTGTCGGCAGTGTGGAAGTAGATCTAGGAGGGTAGACGGTGGCGGCGGGGGCGCGGTGGGCGAGATGGTCGTAGGAGCGGCCTCGGCAAGGTGGATGACGACGAGGATGAAGTGAGAGGACGGGATGCAAGGATCCCAGTCCAAAGCCGTGGATGAGAGAGGTCAAACTCTTGTAATGGACGACACTGTCGGGGTATCAGTTCCGGCATGGTGGAGGAGGACGGCGGTGGATGGGGTGGCAGATGGAGGAGGCTAGGCTGGAGAGGGTGTTTTGGCGCCCACGGAGTACGAATGGGGAAATGGAGGGAGAGAGGAAGGAGGGAACCATGTTTTTAGGGCGCACTTGTCTCAGATGTGAGGAAATTTACAAACTTAGCCCCTATTTAAAATTTCCTACATTATAGCAATATTAGTCGGTTGGGGATAGGATGGTAATCTCGCATAAACTGAATATTTGCTGGCGAGATTTTGTTTTGGCGCCCACCGTGTATGAATTGGGGAGGGAGTCGATTTCGGCCAAGGAGACGCTGTGTTTTGGAGCCCACCGTGTATTAATCCGGGTGAGAGGCGGTTATGTCACGTTTGAGTGAAATTACAAACCTACCCCTATCAAAACTTATAGAAATCGAGCCAATAGGCTTTGCGTGTCCGGGATAGGCATTAATTAATATCTTGCAGATTTTGGCTTCGGGCGGTTACTGCGACTTTCCCCGCTTCGTTCAAATTTTTCCAGAGCAAGAGTGCGCGGTTACCATGCGAACTCAATTCGAATCCAGTTTTTATTCTATTTTTGCTTGAGCATGATCCATATTCGATTGGAACAAAATTCTATATACATCATTTTTCTATATATAATTTCAAAAGCACAACAAAGAATTCTGCTCCTTTATATATATAATATGATTTACAAATACAATGATCTCAAAATCATAAGGTTGAATTCAAAATTTTTAAACCAAATTATGTTCTACTAAAATGTATGGATCAGTAATATCTACATATTAAATAACATAGCTGCACGTGAATTCATATGAGTATGCATGTTTGATAGATCAGTTTTGGTTCGAGTATGAATTACATGTATCATCATCTCGAATTCAAATATTTGAATCCCTTTTATGTTGTCTCCTTTCAGGCCCATCTCTCTCGCATGCTCCTTCATGTAGCTATCACTCTCTTTTCTCCAGCTCACCCGCATGCTCACTTCAAGTTTCTCCTATTTTCGCAAACATGGTCTCTAGATGTCTCCCTTGAGAAATGTCACCCTCTGCCTATCATTATACATTACACGGTTTTCATTATCTCTCACTTCTCTACCATTCTCTAGTATCACTAGGTACCCAAGCTTTCTTTTTCACCGCCACACACACAGTCTCACTCGTATTTCACTTTGTCTTTCTCTCTATGGGGTTGTCTCACACACCCTATATCTCTCTAGATATGACTCGTACCACTAAAATTACTCTCTCTTGCAGACACAACATTTGTTGTGGTCTCCTTTCCGTCTCCATCCCAGTTATAAAACTGACATTATTCATTTCTTTACCAATCTGACAAGCTCCTCACTCTCTCTCTCTCACACACACACAACTACTTCTTCCACTCCCCTTCCCAACTAGCGTCTCTCTCTCTCTCTCACAAAACTCTTGCTTTCGCACCCGACTCGTATTTATCTCACAAACATTGATCGACTAGCCTCCATATAGGTTTATACACCTGCACACTCATGCTTCCACTATCGCGTACATGTCTCTCTCGCGCTCCTTGTATCTAGGTTGATTTTTTGTCCCTTCTTGAGACACGCCCTCTCGGTCATGCACACACACACTATCACCTCATTTTAAGTTGATACCTGTCGCACACACACTATTTGTGTCTTTCTCACACATGCACTCCGTCCTCCTCCTCTCTCCCTCCCTCTCACACACACAACGCACACACACATGGGCTTTTTGCAACAACTATCAGGATGCCCATGCGTTGCACGGAACATCAAGATGCATTTGTATGAGTAGTTTATATTGTGGGAGAAAAGGATGAACAAGGGAAGGCCTTATTTGCAAATGTGGAGAGGGGTGTGGGTATCTTTTTGCAAAATTGCCATAGTTTCCTTCCTATCCATCGGATATAAATCGGACGGCCTATATTGCAAGATGGCAGGCACACCATCATCACCAACTCTATTTTTTATCTCTACTCTTATAAAAAGCATAGTCGGTGATGATGGTGTGCTTGCCATCCTGCAATATAGGCCGTACGATCTATATCTAATAGATAGGAAGGAAACTATGACAATTTACCCGCACTCCTCTCCACATTTGCAGATAAGGCCTTCCCTCGTTCATCGTTTTCGCCCACAAGATCTTGATGTTCTGTGCAATACACGGGCATCTTGATAGTAAGAGTAGAAATTGGAGATATACCACTTCTCGAATTTTGGAACCAACCACATTCCTCCCTTATCCCATGAAAACCGCCAAAGGAATATATTTTGAGTGAAACATAACATATTTTTAGTGATATAATTATTTCAAAACTAGGCTCTTTTTTATCAAATCAGTGAATATGTATTAATCTACTTTGATCGTGTGGCAACACATTGGCACATTGCTAGTATTTATTACTACTGTATAATTTTTTGGACACTAGACAATGGTGGAGTACATATACGAAGAGAAAAGGCGCACGCACGCAGTCGGTCTCTCGTTGTCTCGCACACATGAGAGTTACATAAAGGCACCATTAACAAATAAACCCTAAAACCCTAGGTGCATGATTGATGAATGCGCGGGTGCCTGGTACGTGGTGGAGCGCACCTTTGTAGGAATAGTCAACTCACGTGATAATTTGATCTGTAGGATTTGATGGTCGGGACCACAGGTGAATGACCTGGAGGCGGTGGCTCGCCAGTTGCCACTGATCGAGTAGCCACATTTAAAATGTCTTTTTTTAGCGGGGTAAGAGTTCCAATTTTCAATGGCGTGTTATAAGTACTATGTAGTTTTTAGAACAATTGGTATGGAGCGAAAATGGAATTCATAACTACTACCTCCTTGGAGTATGGTTGTATGGGTTTATGTTGCGAGATGTTGAACCTGGTAGTTCTAGGGCAAATACTATGGTTTTGATGTTGGTTTTCAGTAATGAAAATTGGAAGGGGGAAGCCCTTCTTTGATAAAAAAAACTACTACCTCTGTCCTGGTTTACTAGTCCCCATCGTATTTTGGGTGAAAATTTGTCCATGAATTTTACTTGTCAAATGTGAATGGAAAACGAGATTTTGTTATACCTAAACAAAGAAGGACTGGAGGGAGTGATTGCTCTGACACAGACGCGACCTCTAATACCACAGACATTGAACTGGCATGCCGGCCAAGAGGGCCCCACTCGCTGCAAGCGAGGCTGAACACGCCTCCTTGCCGCATGTAACCGGCTATAGATACCCAGTGTGTTGCCCGGTTTGGCTCAAACATCGTGGACCCCAGCCGTGGTCGGCATTAGAAATTATACCTGCTTCCAGAAGTTATTCATGATTAGTCAAAAAATGACCAAAATATAATTAATTACGCATGGTCCTGACTTGTTGAGCTCACACTGGTAGTAGGAACTAGAGGCTTTTCTTTATTTATAACTCTCGTCACATTTTTTGTCTTTGAAGTGAATCATGGTTGTGGACATTTTCTACGAATGTGCAGATATCTGTGAACATGAGTTTGATGTGGAAGTTGAACTTGGAATGTTGGGCTTGCGCGTGAACTATACCATGCCCAATGCTTCGTGTGTTATTGTTTGGGAAGTAATTGTTGTTATTACATGACCCGAAAAAATTATTTTGTGCCACATCAGTAGATGCACGAACATCACAATGGGCATGCTGACTGGATAAACATTTGAACCTAGCTATTATGAAGGAAAATTTGTAGTGACAACAGTTTTAGATAACAGGAGATACCTAGCCTTCTCTACCTCTCCTAGCTTCTTTCTGGCTTCTTCCATCTCTTCTTTACCTTGGGTGATGAGAGCATTTGATTGCTCTTTTCGCTTCTTCGGGAACTCAGCTACATTCTCAAGGGTAGTTGCACGCTTTCTTTCAGCCTTTACTAGAGTCACGAGGACACGAACAGTTGACGTCTCCACCTGGCTTGTGTGTAATCCAGCATCATCTGGGAATTTGCACCTTGTGTATAATCCAACATCATTAGGGAATGGGCACCTTGTGTGTAATCCAGCCTCATTTTGGAGACATGATCTTGAGGTTGACCATACTTCCCTCCTCGCAGGAATTGCATCCTGACATGAAGTTACTTCTTTTTTAGATCAATACTCAGAGCAACCCAGATCCATTTAGTAGAATCCAGATAAACAAGACTTAGAGAAGTGAATTCAAAAGGAAAAATATAAAAACAGACTACAAGGTGAGAACACTCACTTCCTACATCAAGCTAAACACGAAAGCATTAGGACGATTAAGACTTCTTATTACACATCGAAGAACACGAAGCTAAGAGAAATAGAAACTACAACATATACTCATCGAAGAACATGAGGCTAAACGAAAGTAATTGAAAAGGTGTTACTTACAAAAGCTCATTTTACAGGTTTGGTGCAGCTCCTCTTTAACTTTTCACGCTCCTTGAAGATGTCCCCAATAACCCGTGTTTGGTCTTCATTGCTCCTCTGCATGTTCGCACTCGTGGTTTTAAAATATCAACATGGCAATAAAAATATACTCGTAATACTCACGCATCTTGTGGGCAACATTAAAGCACTCATCTGCCATGTTAGAGCATCTCCAATAGAAGCGCAACACGCGGCACTTTAAAAAGTATTTACAGCACCGGAATAGCCAGTTTTTGCGGGCCCGGAGTGCTGAGATAGAGAGTAGAACTAGAGAGTAGAGACATAGATAGTTCTCAGCGTAGATATAGCATAGACAGATAGAAAATAGATAGTTCAACTACTCCTCGCCGTTTGACTCCTCCCCGGTGATGTCCTCCTCCGATGTCTTAATGTAGGCATAAAGATACCGATCGTCATCAGAGTCCCAGGGTGACGCTACTTCTAGCCTCATGTTGAATTGAGCGTCCGCTTTTCATGTATGCTTGTCCTCGCGATAGGCAGCTTGCTCCGCCCTCCTCTTCTCCCTCTCCGCCCTCCTTTGTGCATAGAACTTGCGCTCGTTGATGATGCCCTATGAGAAGCGTTGGCGCCTGCTACCTTCGGAGCACTGCTTTGGTTTTCCCTTGAAGAGGAAAGGGTGATGCAGCAAAGTAGCATAAGTATTTCCCTCAGTTTTTGAGAACCAAGGTATAAATCCAGTAGGAGACTACACGCAAGTCACCTCGCACCTACACAAACAAAAAAGAACCTTGCAACCAACGCGATAAAGGGGTTGTCAATCCCTTCAGGCCACTTGCAAAAGTGAGATCTGATAGAGATAATAAGATAAATATTTTTGTTATTTTTATGATATAGATTGAAAGTAAAGATGGCAAAGTAAAATAGATTGGAAACTTATATGAAGGAAAGTAGACCCGGGGGCCATAGGTTTCACTAGTGGCTTCTCTCAAGATATCATAAGTATTACGATGGGCATAATTATTAGAATATCTAGGCATGATCATGTATATAGGCATCACGTCTGCGACAAGTAGACCGAAACAATTCTGCATCTACTACTATTACTCCACACATCGACTGCTATCCAGCATGCATCTAGAGTACTAAGTTCATAAGAATAGAGTAACGCATTAGGCAAGATGACATGATGTAGAGGGATAGACTCAAGCAATATGATATGAACCCCATCTTTTTATCCTCGATGGCAACAATACAATGTCACTGGGAAAGGACACCGCAAGATTGAACCCAAAGCTAAGAACTTCTCCCATTGCAAGAAAGATCAATCTAGTATGCCAAACGAAACTTATAATTAAAATAGACTTGCAAAGATAACAAATCATACATAAAAGAATTCAGAGAAGAACCAAATATTGTTCATAGATAATCTTGATCATAGACCCACAATTCATCGTATCTCGACAAACACACCGCAAAAAGAATTGCAATGAATAGATCTCCAAGAAGATTGAGGAGAACTTTGTATTGAGATCCAAAGATAGAGAAGAAGCCATCTAGCTAATAACTATGGACCCAAAGGTCTGTGGTAAACTACTCACACATCATCGGAGACGCTATGGTGTTGATGTAGAATCCCTCCATGATCGATTCCCCCTCTGGCGGAGCTCCGGAAAAGGCCCTAAGATGGGATCTCTTGGGTACAGAAGGTTGCGGCAGTGGAAATAGGGTTTCGTGGTGATCTCGGATGTTTTTGGGGTATATGAGTATATATAGGCGAAAGAAGTCGGTCAGGGGAGCCACGAGGGGCCCACGAGCATGGGGGCGCGCCTCCCTGCCTCGTGTCCTCCTCGATGCTTCCTTGACGTTCACCCCAAGTCTCCTGGATTGTGTTTGTTCCAAAAATCACTCTCCTAGAGGTTTCATTCCGTTTGTATTCCGTTTGATATTCCTTTTCTGCGAAACACTAAAATAGGCAAAAAAACAGCAATTTGCACTGGGCCTTTGGTTAGTAGGTTAGTCCCGAAAATAATATAAAAGTGTATAATAAAGCCCATTAAATATCCAAAACAGATAATATAATAGCATGGAACAATAAAAAATTATAGATACGTTGGAGACGTATCAAGCATCCCCAAGCTTAATTCCTGCACATCCTCGAGTCGGTAAATGATAAAAACGGAATTTTTGATGTGGAATGCTACCTCGCATAATTCTCAATGTAATTTTCTTTATTGTGGCATGAATGTTCAGATCCGGAAGATTCATGACAAAACTTTAATATTGACATAAAAATGATAATACTTCAAGCATACTAACAACGCAATCATGTCTTCTCAAAATAACATGGCCGAAGAAAGTTATCCCTACAAAATCATATAGTCTGGCTATGCTCTATCTTCACCACACAAAGTATTTAAATCATGCACAGCCCCGATGACAAGCCAAGCAATTGTTTCATACTTTTGAAGTTCTCAAACTTTTTCAATCTTCATGCATTATATGAGCGTGAGCCATGGACATAACATATAGGTGGAATAGAATGGTGGTTGTGGAGAAGACAAAAGGAGAAGATAGTCTCACATCAACTAGGCATATCAATGGGCTATGAAGAGGCCCATCAATAGATATCAATGTGAGTGAGTAGGGATTGTCATGTAACGGATGCACTAGAGCTATAAGTGTATGAAAGCTCAACGCGAAACTAAGTGGGTGTGCATCCAACTTGCTTGCTCATGAAGACCTAGGGCATTTAGAGGAAGGTATAAGGTGGGTGTATGGTACTGGCGAAAGTTGTGCGGTAATAAAGAGGCTAGCAATGGTGGAAGGGTGAGAGTGCGTATAATCCATGGACTCAACATTAGTCATAAGAACTCACATACTTATTGCCAAAATGTATTAGTTGTCGAAACAAAGTACTACGCGCATGCTCCTAGTGGGATAGATTGGTAGTAAAAGACCATCGCTCGTCCCTGACCGCCACTCATAAGGAAGACAATCAATAAATAAATCATGCTCAGACTTCATCACATAACGGTTCACCATATGTGCATGCTACGGGAATCACAAACTCTAACACAAGTATTTCTCATATTCACAACTACTCAACTAGTATGACTCCAATATCACCATCTTCATATCTCAAAACAACCATCAAGTATCAAACTTCTCATAGTATTCAATGCACTTTTTATGATAGTTTTTATTATACCCATCTTGGATGCCTATCATATTAGGACCAATTTTATAGCCCAAGCAAACTACCATGCTGTTCTATAAGACTCTCAAAATAATATAAGTGAAGCATAAGAGATCAATAGTTTCTATAAAATAAAACCACCACCGTGCTCTAAAAAGATATAAGTGAAGCACGAGAGCAAAATTATCTAGCTCAAAAGATATAAGTGAAGCACATAGAGTATTCAAATAAATTCTGATTCATGTGTGTATCTCCCAAAAGGTGTGTACAGAAAGGATGATTGTGGTAAACTAAAAAACAAAGACTCAAATCATACAAGATGCTCCAAGCAAAACACAATAAAAAATTATAGATATGTTGGAGACGTATCCGCACCACATTGTCATGGCTTCCTCATCCATCTCGGCAATGCCGAGACGATGCTCCCACCACCGGTTGTCGTGACGATCCTCGTCAGTGATAACCCTCGGCAGAGGTGCGAGCTCCAGCGCCTGCTCCCGTGTCGGCATGTTGGGGAAGTTCAATGTTCTATGAGGCCACCTGAGGCGCCACGCTGTCGCGTCGTACATGCGGGGTGGCCTCGTGGGCGGTGTCGAAAGTGTCGAGGCCGAGGCGCATCCCGCGGAACCGGATCTCGGTGGAGAAGCCGCAGGAGGGGCACGCGCAGACACCGCGGTATCCCCAAGTTTCCCGACGACGCGGCGGCGTGGTGGCGCGGCAGCGGCGGGACGAGAAAGAGCGGGGAGAGAGTGGTGGCGAGGCGCAGATCGGGGAGAGAGTGGTGGTGAGGCACGGAGCTGGGAGAGAGCGGTGATGAGTCACAGAGCGGGGAGAGAGCGGTGGCAAGGCACAGAGCGGGGAGAGAGCGGTGGCAAGGCACAGAGCGGTGGGAGGGCGTTGGATTTTAGAAAGCGCATTGGACGCCGCGCGCCAAAACTAGCGCGCGCCCGGCCGCCTTTTCCCACACGCGCAGTCCTTTCCCGACGTCCTTGCTATCTCGATCCTATTTTCTACTATTATATTTATTTTATATTTAATATTTATCTCTACTCTTTAAAAAAACAGAGTTGGTGATGATGGTGTGCCTGCCGTCCTGCAATATAGACCGTCCTATTTATATCCGACGGATAGTAAGGAAACTATGGCAATTGTGCGGAAAGATACCCACACCCCTCTCCACATTTGCAAATAAGGCCTTCCCTCAGTCATCCTTTTCTCCCACAAGATAAACTACTCATACAAATGCATCTTGATGTTCTGTATAACGCATGGGCATCTTGCTAGTTCTAAAAAACTTTTCATCATTTGCCACACTACTGGTTGCAGATGAAGAACCAACCCAAGCATAGCGCGATACAGGAGTGACACACAATTATAAGCTGATATTCTGTTGGACAATGGAAGGAATAACCAATTACTTTCATGGGAACAATAGTAACCCAGAAATTTGAAGGGTAGGTATGAACAAAATGGGAACTGCACATGTACAACTAAGAGATTCAATGCACTCGTTACCTATCGAGGAGGAGTAGGATGGTCGCGGTGGCCTCTGTGCATCATGGTCGGCAACGGGAGTCAGTTCATTGTCCACGTCGGTGGAGCTTCTGCGCTTGGCGTCGGCTTTCGGGAAGCAGATCTGAGACTGTGGAAGATGGTGCCGGGAAGAGGCTCCGTGTACGACGACGACGGTGGACCGACTCCAGTGCGGCGTACGACATCGTCGATGAGGCAGATGTGCTGCGGTGGACAAGTGCGCCAATATAGAAGGGGAGGAGCACGAAGGCTGCGGTGCCGTGGAGAAGTCTATTTTGCGACGGGGATAGAAAATGGGGAGTATTCAGGTGTACTACTCTGGGTGCCAGGGTGGGGTTAGCTGGGTAGGGTGAACCTAAAGTTACCGAAAAAAACCCTACCAAGCGTCATATGTATGCCTGTTCCGAAAGCTATGATGGTAACTTCGCACTGCTCGAATCAGGGTCGCGGGAGATTTTCCTTCCGACCTCAAAGTTTTGTGACACTGAACTCCCCGTGTGGCGAGTTGGGTGACTGGGCTAAGCAACTAGCGAGTAGTACTATTAGATAGTAGTACTATCAACTACTAGTACTAGTACTCCCTCCGTTTTTATTAACTCTGGATATTAGGTTTGACCGAAGTCAAACTTCCTAAAGTTTTACCAAGTTAATAGAAAAATATAAACATTTACCATAACAAATATGTATGATTTGAAGGTACATTCTCTTATTGTATATGTTAATATTTTTTGTTATAAACTTTCTGAGAGTTTACAAAACATGACTTTGACCAATGCTAATACGCGGACTTAAATTAAAATGGAGGGAGTACACATTTGTTTTCTTAGTTTGTAGTGAATTAATCATTTGTTGTAATTGTGAAATAAATATATTAAGCTACTCACATTGAATGTAATGGTCTATATAGTTCAATAGTTACAATCATTGTTGAATTCCAAGATGTATACAAGGTCTATAGTACTTCACAATCTGCTCAAATTCACATAATCACAGTCAAATGAAAATCTAAACGCATTTCATAGTTATTACTTTGTAGGATGCAACAAAACCAACCATAAATATACATCATACATTATAGAAGCAACATTTTGAACGCATCCCAATGTGTGAATGAAACGTGTAGAGAGAGCTTGCGAAGATGGAGCAGATAGGGCGGGAAAGTTTGGATGTATGTGGGTGAGAGAGTTGTAGACAAACCTAACGAGAGAGAGAGAGAGAGAGAGAGAGAGAGAGAGAGAGAGAAAGAGAGAGGAAGAAGTTAGGTCTGTGAGAAAGATGGAGACGTGTGCGTGTGCATCTCGATTCTGTACATGTAAGTGCATCTAGTGCCACCCCTAGTTGGTTTTGGAGTATTGACGACAAACTTGGTTGAGGGATTAATGTGTTTGTGAGAATTGCAGGATAACACAGGTAGTAGTCCCTCATTGATTAGGTTTACCTACCAGAGATGACCCCTAAAAATGTGTGAAGACATTGAAGACAATGGTGGTCTGTGAAGAGATTCACGTTGAAGACTATGACATGAGAAGACATCGCATGAAGACTATGGATTGCGAAGACATAGTTGTTTTGTAGTTTCCTTTTCTTCTTTGTTGAGTCATAGGAACCACCGTATTATTAAGTGGGGTCCAAGTGAACAAAGTCAAAGTGACTCAAGTGATGCTCAACCAAATCCTATGTCTTCGAGCGAAGACAATGAGAGCAAATCTTATCCAGAGCTGGATAAGTCAGCTTTACTTGTAGCCCAAGTCAAGCTGCCGCGTGTTTTGAAATCTGACCGTTGGACACATGTCAGTTCCTTAGTGACCCAGGGTCATTTCGGACAAATCGGGTCGGGTTGCCTCCTGGCTATAAATAGCCCACCCCTACACCATAAATTGGTGGCTGCTTAGAGTTAGTGCACGACTTTTGTCATTTGAGAGCAACCCACCTCCGAAGATTTTGAGAGAGAAATCCTTGGGAGGACAAAGCCCTAAACACCGAGAGCCAAAGTTTGTTAGGCATCACTGAAGTCTTTTTGTCCAGGTGAACAAAGTCAATGTGACTGAAGTGATGCTCAACCAAATCCTATGTCTTCGAGCGAAGACAATGAGAGCAAATCTTATCCAGAGCTAGATAAGTCAGCTTTACTTGTAGCCCAAGTCAAGTTGTCGCATGTGTTTGAAATCTGACTGTTGGACACGTGTTAGTTCCGTAGTGACCCGGGGTCATTTCGGACAAATTAGGCCGGGTTGCCTCCTGGCTATAAATAGCCCACCCCTACACCATAAATTGGTGGCTGCTCAGAGTTAGTGCACGACTTTTGTCGTTTGAGAGCAACCCACCTCCCATGATTTTTAGAGAGAAATCCTTGGGAGGACAAAGCCCTAAACACCCAGAGCCAAAGAGTGTTAGGCAATACTGAAGTCTTTCTGTCTGTGCGATCTGAATACTTGTTACACTTGAGGACTGTGAATCCTCTAGCCAGTTAGGCGTCACGTTCTGAGCATCCAAGAGTCATTGTGGATCGCTGGCGAACGAAGTCTGTGAAGGTTTGGAAGTCTACCTTGAAGACTTACCAGAGTGATTGGGCGAGGACTGTGTGTCCTTAGCTCAAGGGGAATAAGGTGAAGACGCGGTCTTCTGAGTTGAATCTCAGTCTCCCTAACCATATGTATAGTTGTCACAACAACTGGAACTTGTCCAACAAATCCCTGTCCTCACCAAGCAACTGGTTCTATCCTTTACCTCTCTTTACTTACAGTTTGTCTTCATGAAGTCATTGCCTGCTTTCATGATCTGATTGACTTCATTGTGTAAAGACTTTTGTTGTTTGGCTTCATACTATCTTCCATCATGATCCATACTACCTAGCTACTGATAGTCTTCGTGTTTTCACTTCTTTGCTTACTTACTATGGCTTGTCTAGTGTAGGCTACCTTCTGCTGCATGTCAATAGGTTCATTTCTACTGTTTGTCTTCAAAGCCCCCATGTTTTGAAGACGTTCATAAAAATCTCCTATTCGCCCACCCTCTTGTCGATAACTAGCACTTTCAAGTGCCATCGAAGACAGCACACACAACGGAGACTTTGATTATCCCTGCAGTCAACATAGCTAAAACTCCAGGTGCTTAAACCGAATCACACAGAACAAGGGAGCACCTAGCTCTGATACCATTTGAAAGTGCTAGTTATAGACTAGAGGGGGTGAATAGGCGCTTTTTATGAAAGTCTTCAAAGCACGGGGGCTTTGAAGGCAAACAGTAGAAATGAACCTATTGATATGCAGCGGAAGGTAGACTGCACTAGACAAGCCATAGTTAAGTAAGCAATGAAGTGAAAGCACGAAGACTATCAGCAACTAGGTGGAATGGATCAGGTTGGAAGATAGTATGAAGCCAAACAACAATAGTCTTCACACAGTGAAGTCAATCAGATCACGCAAGCAGGCAATGACTTCATGAAGACAAACAGTAAGTAAAGAGAGGTAAAGGATAGAACCAGTTGCTTGGTGAAGACAAGGATTTATTGGACCAGTTCCAGTTGCTGTGACAATTGTATGTCTGGTTAGGGAGGCTGAGATTCAACTCAGAAGATCGCGTCTTCACCTTATTGCCCTTGAGCTAAGGACACACAGTCCTCGCCCAATCACTCTGGTAAGTCTTCAAGGGAGACTTCCAAACCTTCACATACTTTGTTCACCGGCGATCCACAATGACTCCTGGATGCTCAGAACGCGATGCCTAACCGGATGGAGGATCCATAATCCTCAAGTGTAACGAGTCTTTAGATCACGCAGACAAAAAGACTTTAGTGATGCCTAACACTCTTTGGCTCTGGGTGTTTAGGGCTTTGTCCTCGCAAAGATTTATCTCTCAAAAGCTTCGGAGGTGGGTTGCTCTCAAATGACAAAAGTCGTGCACTAACTCTGAGCAGCCACCAATTTACGGCGTAGGGGGTGGGCTATTTATAGCCAGGAGGCAACCTGACCTGATTTGTCTAAAATGACCCTAGGTCACTAAGGAACTGACACGTGTCCAACGGTCAGATTTCAAACACACGTGGCAACTTGACTTGGTTCACAAGTAAAGCTGAGTTATCCAGCTCTGGATAAGGTTTGCTCTCATTGTCTTCGCTCGAAGACATAGGATTTGGTTGAGCATCACTTTAGTCACTCTGACTTTGTTCACTTGGACCCCACTTAATAGTATGGTGGTTCCTATGACTCAACAAAGAAGAAAAGGAAACTACGAAACAACTATGTCTTCGCAATATGTAGTCTTCATGCGATGTGTTGTCATGTCATAGTCTTAAATGTGAATCTCTTCACAGACCACCATTGTCTTCAATGTCTTCACACATTTTTAGGGGTCATCTCTGGTAGGTAAACCGAATCAATGAGGGATTACTACCTGTGTTATCCTACAATTCTCATAAACACATTAGTCCCTCAACCAAGTTTGTCGTGAATACTCCAAAATCAACTAGGGGTGGCACTAGATGCACTTACAACTACTACCTCCCTTCTAGTTTAAAGGGCTCAATTCAAAAATTTCACATACTCTTACCAAGATAGAGGTGGTGGAATAGTTTTTGTAGTGGTTTCTGGAGTCTGCACTCCATCTTCAGGAACCTTCGCCGCCGCCGACAAGAATGCAAGGAGATGAACCAGAAAGGAAATGAGGCTGGAATTAGTAGTTCCGTATTTTATCCAGTGGCAGAGGTGGGTAAATATCTGCTACCTCTCGTGGCAAGGCCATGTCTCTATGCACACACATCTTAGCCGTTGGTTCCAAGTAGATCAAACGGCTCACGTTGTCCAGAGGCAGACACACCATCACCACCAACTGAGATTTTTATAGGAGTATATAGATATATAGATATAGAGTAGAAAATAGAGATAAAAGTCGAGATAGAGAGTAGAGAGTAGAGATTAGCCAATATTGTCTTTAGGCTACTCATAGTAGAAAGTATCATATACTAGTATCGTGTGCATGATAGTAGTGTATGATACGGGACTTCTTTATAGTGCCATGTATGACACAAAGAAGCATAGTATTTAACATGATATGGTATCTACCTATGTTACTCTAACCCCCCTATCTTCTTTAATTCTTTGCCACATCAGTATATTTGATATTCCAATATGTTTTCCACATCAGTACCACATTACCACCACTATGGCCAGCCTTAATCATCACATGCAATAATTTAGTGCACCTTGAAATCTGAACGCCCAATACTAGGGAAAACCTTATACACAACATCTTAGCAGTAGCGTTGGACAAAACCGTGTGCTACTGCTACTTAGTAGTAGCGCATGTAAATAAACCACGCTACTGCTATCACTTAAGAACTAAACAGTAGCGCTGTGAATAAACCGCGTACGAGCAAAACGCGCTGCTTCTATGTCTAAACTAGGCGCCACATGGCTAGCCCCACTTAGGAGTAGCGCTTATCCGCGCCAGTGCTACTGCTATGCTCCGTAGCAGTAGCGCTTTTTCACGAACATGCGCTACTACTAACCCTACCTTATCATCCCCACACGGTCGACCCTCTCACTCACTCTCCCTCTCAGTCACTCTCGCCCACGCCGATACCCGTCGGTCGCCGCCGCTGCGTTGCTTCTCCATCGAGGTACTCGATCCAGCCCTCGTCCCCTCCTCGCTCCTCCTCCGTCCGCCCCCTCGTCCCTCCTCCCTCCTCCTCTGGCAGCCCTCCTCCCACCGCCCCTCCCTCCTCCTCCTCCTCCTCCTCCGGCC
>NC_041386.1:300685352-300721023 GCF_002162155.2 Triticum dicoccoides | reverse complement strand
ATTTTAGAATGTAGACATTATAGAATGTAGGTTTTTTAATACAAGAAGAATTAGGGTAGAACTAGGGTAGTAGAATTTTTAGCAACTGTTTAATAGAAATACTTTATTTAGTAAGTGATTAATATAACTAGTTTATTTATATTAAGTGCTTAATAGAACTAGTTTATTTAGTAAGTGCTTAATAGAACTAGTTTATTTAGTAAGTGCTTAATAGAACTAGTTTATTTATAGTAAGTGATTAATAGAACTAGTTTATTTAGTAAGTAGTTAATAAAAGTAGTTTATTTAGTAAGTAGTAAATAAAACTAGTTTATTTAGTAAGTGCTTAATAAAAATAGTTTAGAGAGAGACGTATATTGGCAAATTTAGTTATGTTAGGATCATATATAAGATATTTTGAAATGTTTTTGTTCATATTTTCAACCATTGAAATGCAATGACCATCGATAAGTGGCCCATGTTTTGCCGGAGTGTTGATTAATTTCCGTTCCGGCAAATTTCAGGCACTCGATATGTCTTTTTTTAGCAATGGTGATGCCGGATTTTTCTGTGAATTTTGGCATGGCTTGTGCTATAATATAGGAAATATCAAGTGTGTTGGAAATGCTGAAAGAGCATTCTAAGCCATTTTGGGTTTTGCCGTCGAGTTATAATCTTTGAATTTTGAACACAGGAGATGTCTGATGATGATGGGATCCCGGAGTGCGGGTACTTCTATAATGACCGGGGTTTGTGCGACAGGTTTCCTCACCTGCAAAATGATAGGTTTTTCACCGTGAAGCTGGAAGAGACCTTTGATGTTTGTACGGTATGTAATGACAAGCATTTCATCGTAATTAATATCATCACTTGTGCTTCTTTTGTTCAACGTGTAATTTCTGGTTTTATTCAATTCGATTAGTAAATCTCGTGCCATGCTAGACCATATGTATTGGAGAAGCTTGGTTTTGGTTTAGATGACTTTGAGAATATGGAGACGAGGAGGGCTCACTTAAGAACTAAACATGGTTATGAGTTTCTGGTTAAGCTATACAATGCGGTCAAACACTCCCATTTCGGTTGCTCTAATTGGGAAGCTCTCTGCAAGGCATATGGATTTGAGGAGGGAATGCAAATAAGATTTGATATCCGTCCTGAAGATTATGATGATAATGATAATATCGACATCTGGGTTGATGTGGATATGCCTCCAGTGTTGCCTAGATGTGAGTTTGTCAAACTAATTTGTTAAGTTCAGTAATTTGTGTTGTTAATTTTAAAATATTTGGTGTTCATTGGTACTGAACTTATTTATTTATAATTGTCAGCTTATTTCTTATCTTCAAGAAATAATCGGAAGGTAGTAGACAGCACATACTACAACTATGACTCTAAGCTTAATTGTGATGAGAAAGGTTAACTTGTTTCATTCATAGGAGATGTTGAGACCTTCAAAACCAATCACTCTATCAGCCCAAGTTATTCTAGATACGTGCCACTAGTCCATAAATTTCTTGATGGTAACTTCATTGCCAAAAACTTGGTAAGATTTTGTTAATGATGCTAACTTCACTGCATACATTATTCTTAAGTAAACTACATTGCTAACTATATATGTTACTACTACATTGCATACATTATCACTGCATAAGTAGGTTGTGCCTAACATGCTATTTCCCAAAGGTGATATGCATATGGTTAGATTACGACCAACTCCTTCAAAGGCTTACTATATTGCATACTCGATTTCTTCAGATGATGGAAGGCTCAAAATCAAAGAATGGAGCAAAGTGATGAATGTGCACACGCAACTAATTGGAGTCAAAATGAATGTGCCCAATCCACAAGTTGGAGATAGGTTATGTCCATTCCCAATTATGGAGAAGGACCAGTTTATCTGTTTTATGGTATTCTACCTACGACAGAGGAGTAGGTATTAAGAACAATTAGTTACTGTTGATTATATATGACTATGATGATGATGAGAAGCTTTTATTATGTGCTAGAATGTCTTAGACTTGATGGTGATGCTGAGTAGGAGTAGTGATTATGAGTACTATGATGATGAGGAGGAGGAGTTGTTATTATAACTAGTGACCAAGTTGTTATATGATGTCTCACGGACGAAAATGATGATGATGAGGAGTTATATGCCAATGACATATTAAGATGGTAAGTTGTTAATGATATTATGATGATGATGGTGATGATAAATTATTATGTCATTGGGTGAAAGAACCGCGGATGGATGCAAAGTGACCATTGGTTACTTTGGATCCATGCACTTGAAATTAATCCACGATTCTTTCTCCCAATGATGTAACAACTCATTATGATGTAAAAACAATCTCTAAAGTGATATTCTATAAAATCTTGTATAATGGTGTATGAATACGACATATAACAAAAAAGAAATATGTAATAATAGTAGTAGCGTGGGTAGATAGGTGCGCTTCTAGTAACTACCAGTAGCGCTTTCTACCAAAAGCGCTACTGCTACACTTGTATAGCAGTAGTGTGGGCCAACAAGCACTGCTGCTACAGGATAGCTATAGCGCCGTATTAGTAGCACGGTTACCCGCGCTACTTCTATACCTAAAATCCGCGCTACTACTAGTCTTTTCCCTAGTAGTGGCCTGCTTGACACTCCTTCTCCCTCCGGCAGTCCCACCACAAAAAATCTGCATGCATGACTCTCCTCCCCCCACGCTCGTCCAATCCGTTGTGACCAGCAATATTTCCACCCCTCCCCCCGTAATTTACTCCAACAAATATGCCAACGTAGATGTTACGTTAATCATGCAATATATCTTACGTGACGTAGCTTCAGTGCCAGTGATGTGTGGGCCCAACAGGCATCTGGCCCACATGTTAGTGATGCAACTGGACCTGCAGTTAAGTCAGGAAAGCTCAGTCCATATCTTACGTAGGTGTGCCATTGCTCGCTATAAATACTATGCCTCGCATGACATTCGGAAGAAAGCTACATTCATCGCTATCTCCCCCTCCCTCTCACGTCGACCACCATGGCATCGCCCCTGCCATGCCCTAGGCGCCTCTCACTGCACCGCACAAACGGTCATGTGTCACCGTTCCGTTCCTCGCTGCTACTAGTCGAGGAGGACGCGTCAGCGTTCCGCTCCTTGACACGACGCGTCGACATTCCCAATCTCGCCAGCATGAGCGTCGGAGGACGCGTCGGCTCCCGCTACGAGGAGAATACCGTGCCGCCCGCCGAGCCCCCTCAGCCTTGAGGAGCTTTGGAAATAAATGGATGTCACCTTGTGGGAGGCTTTGCCTCCAACAGAGCGCGCCAAAATAGAGGCGGAGAAGAAGGCCGAGGAAGAGAAGCACGCCACAGGGCAAGCTGCCTGGCAGGCCTAGGTCGCGTCCGAGATAGTTAGGCAATTGGCTCGTGCGAGGGCCGTGAGGGTGGCGGAGGATGCCCGTGCCAAAGACCTGAGTGCACTCAAGCCCAAGCACCTCATCTACGCTTGGCGGTACCTGGACCGGGTGCATGCTTCTAGCAAGGAAGAGTACCTATTGGCGCCGGATCACCACATCGGTGAGACCGCGCTCTCCCGCTGACAAGCCGCCAATCATCACCTCACACCAAGGCACTCGTGGCGCGCTGCAAGCGCTCCTGCGAGCGCCGTGGCTTTAATTAGGAATATAATTTAGTTTCATAAGGTGATCTCATTAGTTTTCAGATGCAAATGATAAATCCCGAACGTTCGGGAATTATTAGCGCCCTTATATAAAGGAAAAGTTTGGAAATCTTGTGTATCCGTACGCATTTTGTAAGTACGTGCATATAGCACAAACTTTACTATATACTATCGCACTACATGTCTCTCTCTATATATGCTTGCAGACTGTGCTACCCCCTTCGTCCAGGTGAATAAGTCATCTTTGGTTGTGCACCGTGACCAAGAAGGAGGAAAAAACAAGAGAACTTAATGTTTATTTGCTAGTAATTAATAGCATTGCATGCAATGAACTAACCACTGCATGTCGTGTTTGGTAGTCTCACGTCATTGAAAACATGCACGCTCACATCTCTTATTGGTTGATATGTCAAGAAACAAGAAATGAGGTGGGAGTTAATGCACCACGCCTACGTGTTTTGGGATTATTTGTTTTCCATAAAGTGACTTATACACCTAGACGGAGGGAGTACTACTATTACTTATGTACGTGCAAATGCACGTTTTAACATTACGATGCGATTTTTGTAAAAGTAGAAAAACAACACTTGTCAAGCTTGTGAAATGATTCAATGCAAAACAAATGCAAAAATGCTCGTTTGATTGTTTACTTTTAGCTTCCTTATTTGTGGTTATTTCTCTATCATACTTTGTATGGAGTATCTCACTGGTCGGGAAGGCATGCAAATTCCCAAACCGCTTCCTACGCCCTGTATCGAATATTTTTCCTAACAAGTTGTGCCGTGAAATTGGAATTCCAACTTGAGTACTACTACTAGGAGTACGAGGGGCCAATTCTTTTAGGCTTCTAGATTAGTAATCCCATAACTACTACCTCCGTCCTGGTCTACTGGTCCCCATTTTAATCTGTGTCAAATTTTGACCATATATTTAACTAATGAAATGTTTGTGCATGTCAGGTGCACTAACATTTTATGAGTTAAATCTTTGGTCAAAATTTAGCACAAATTACAATGGTGATGAATAAACCAGGATGGAGGTACTAGTAGTTTAGAAGCCCAAATATATTAGTGAGGCGCCTTAATGTTACTCACCACTGCGACTAGTCTTATGGGAAAAGATGGGGAAGAAATGGCTTATTTTTTAAGCCGCCAAAAGAACAAGCGCTAGGAGTAGTAGCTAGGGATACTTGGAGTAGTAGCTAGGGATCGAGTGTGCCAGATGAACCGAAGAAAGTAAATGCAGAGAGATGAAATGCAAAAAAGATGGAGGGATGTGATGGTTGCTTGTCCATTTATTTTACCAGGCCACTTATTACTAGGAGTGGTGGGGTTTTGTGATAGGACGGCTTTACTGTCGCGCCACGAGCGGGGTGAGACTCCCGGGCAGCGCTGCCCTCTACACTAGTACTACATCGGTCGTGGTTTATTAGTCCCCCATTGAATTTGACTGGAGATTTAACTGAAAAAATGTTAGTGCATGTCAACAAAAACTATGTCGTTGGATTCGTACTTGAACATAGTTTTCAATAATATAATTTTAGGTGACATGCATGAGCATTTGTCGTACTATATATAATGTTAGTTACATTTTTGGTCGTACTAATCTATAGTAAGGTGCCCGTGTGTTGCACAGAATAGTGAAATGCATTGATGAGGGAGTTGTTTATTTCGACAAGGGATGTGGGGGTCATCTCATGTGTAACGGGTATCGATAGGTTTCTTCGGATATTATTTCATCTATAGAGCTCAGAAACATCCGTGTGAAATAGATAAAAAGTATCTTTTGCAAACAAAAGCGTTCAACTGTTCAACATGCATCCAGAACTTGTGAAGAAATAACACTTATTATGCTTTGCAATAAATGATATTTAAGAATTAGTTTTTGAGCATCAATTGTTATACATGTTGGCTACAGATGACATGGCACTTTCTTATAGTCAACAGTTGGCTATACTATTAAGTATTAACCATGCTCTTATACACCTAGAGGGAGGGATAAAATCAGGATGACTTGGAAGGGGCAGAGGAGATGTAAGAAATGGTTCATCATAAGTCTTTCACCAGTACTGTAGTAAAAATTCTGAGTTAATCTCATAAATGGCAAGCGAGAACTCTAATGGAGCAAAATCATACATGGAAGATTCTAGACTAAACCATAATTGATAAACTTTTATTCAAGCGCGATACTCTAATAGAGCAAGATCATGCATGGAAGCTTCTATACAATATAAATAATAAGTTTCCACATGCTTACACAGCGGATTACATTGAGCGAAGACTAATGAACATCATTTAACTTGGTAATGCATATGTCCACGTGAACCTCCTTGGAGTCCCCGTGCACCATGTTGGGAGGGGGGCAAATCATACCATGCATGTTCCATGTCCACATCAGTGGGAAGGTCCCAGCTCGGCACAGTCCTAGTCAGCGTCATGGAGTTGGTGTGGGTGACCATGTACCTTTGAGGGGCAGTAACAGTGAGCACGCACCCGTACATCGGCCTCATGTCAATGTCAGCGTGAGCGGCATCGCCCCTAACACACACTACAGACATGGGGCGGCAGCCTACGTGGGCCTCTCCGGTGCCCACGATCAAGAGGAAGATGTTGTCATCCTCCTCCGAGACTAGTAGGCGGCGGTGATCCTCTAGTGACTCCGGCACGGCGAACGGGTAGCACATCTCGTACTTGATGTGCTTCCCTACGGGACAGTAGTGATAGATGGACGCTTGCGTGAGGTGATGCACGATGCTCGCCGGCGAGCCCCAAAATGGCAACGGGCACTCATAGTAGTAGACGAAGGGCTCCTTGGAGGCATCGACCAGGCCGTCCATGAAACGGGAGTGGCTGTACGGGACGTTGCGCCAGTTGAATATATGAGCAAGTTACTATGCGATTTAATCCGAATAAGCACAAAATAAATCATGATGGCTGTAACAAAGATTAAACTAATCGCGTGTACTAGCATAGTAGATGAACATATCGAATCTAGGACACAGACTAGAAACATGAATTCTACCACGATTTCAAACAAGAAGGAAAAAACGCATACAGTACAACAGGAGCAGCACCGTTGGCGTTGACGTCGTCGCCCATGTCGTTGAGGAAGAGGTTGACGAGGTCTAGGAAGAAGTCGTCGATGCCAGCAGTCGCGCGAGTGTGCTCCCCAAATTTCAACAGCACCCGCTGAATGGAGGGTAGGAGGGAGTGGCTGTAGGGGACGTTGCGGCCACCGAATGGAGCGCGGGAGTAGCACACGAAGCAGTAGATGGTGCTCCTCCCTCGTCTCTATCTCTACTCTTATCTGTATCTCTACTACTCTTGTTTCTTTTTTATAATACTAGTAGCTGTCAAATCGAATAGTACTGCGCTGCTCGCTGCACGCCCGGCTGAACATGCCTCCTTGCCTCCATTAAATGCCTCCGTTAAACCCGCATGCAAACCGAGAAACCTACTCCGGCCCACGGGAGGAAATTTGCCAGTTTCCATTGGAGAATAATAGAGTCACATCCAATCCATTTGAGTTAATTGCCTGTATGATTCTCCCTTTATAAAAAGTTAATTGCATCCTTAATCTTGTATTCTAAGTACTCTGTGTTCCACTATCAGTACATTGTACATGACTTGCAGGCTGGCTACAGATTCATACAGAAAGTTAAAAAGAATCAAATCCATCCTTAATCTTGTATTCTAAGTAATCTATGGTTTCCACTACCAGTACAGTAGCGAAAGAAGTATATATTAAAATATATATAAAAAGCTAAAGTTTATGACAGAATTCGAACTCAGGTCATCGCGTTGCGAGCATCCGGCCCAAACCAGTACACCGGGTGTTCGTTGCGGATGATGCAAGAGATAAACCTTTATAGCAATGATCCCGTCCGTTGCAACGGATCCAAAGTAGAATAATACATACACAAATTTGAAAGAAAATAGTTTAGTTTTGATATACATATCCCTAAAAATATCTTATGTTTCACTCCAAATATATTCTTTGGGCTGTTTTGATGAGGTAAGGGAGGAATCTGGTTGGTTTTAAGATACTAAGGGGTTTTGTGTAAACTGGAGCAGAGAAGTGGGAATTGTTGCAAAAGGACATAACTTACATCACAATCGTTAGGTGCAGATCTAATGGTCAGAAATGGCCGATGGCAGACACACCATCATCACCAATTGAGTTTTTTATCGAAGTAGGAATAGAGAAAAAACTGAGTTGGTGATGATGGTGTGTCTGCCATCTTATAATATAGACCATCCGATCTATATCTGCCGGATAGAAAGCAAACTATGATAGTTTTAAAAAAGATACCCGCACCTCTCTCCACATTCACAGATAAGGCCTTGCCTCGTTCATCCATATATTTCATTGTATTTTAACATGACATATTACTAATTTATTTTAAATCTGTTTTAGTGTGGATACTAATTTTTGGATTAAGAATATTTTGTTCCCCAGCAAAATTTGCGAATTTTTAAAATTCCGCATATTTTTTAGTTCAATTTTTCAACCCTGGTACTGACCAGAAAATGGGAAGAATTCTAAAAATGGAAAATGGGATGCAATAAATTCCATATAAATTAGCAAATGAGTAAAAATTATAAAAATAATAGCAAATGGGTTGTACATGCCACAGATTTCGAGGCTGACTTGTTTACGCAAGGCTTTGTCAGTCAACACATGATTCTAGCAGCGATGACTGTTGGATGTCCATCCAACAGCTGACGTGCTTCTTCAATCTTCGATCTTCCTGCTACATCTAACTAAACCAGCGCCGGCGGGACTTCCTGCTCCCTCCTCTTGCGGCCCGCTATGATGCCGCGCAGGCTTCACCAGCCCACCCTACTCCCTCTGTTGGCCTGGCCGCACGCAATCAACTGCCTCCTCATTACGCGAAAAAATGATTCCTCCCACTGACATCTGGGGTGCACCGGTTCGGAGGCTGACCTATGGGCCTACTAAGTTGACACGTACGTAGGGCTTTGTCAACTTAGTCAATGAATGATTCTAGCAGCAGTGACAGTTGGATTTGAATCAAACGTTCCTGCTGCTTCTTCAATCGCTGCTCTTCTTGCACCAGCCACCCAAACAAGCGCTGACGAGACCGCCTGGTCCTGCATCTAGTGGTCGGTTGTGCTGCCGCTGAGGCCTCACCGCCCCCTACTACTCCCACCGCTGGCCAGGCCCTGTGGCGACGGCAACCTCACACTACAGCCGAACCAGTGAACCCTCGCACTCGTCTCCACGTGGGCATCCACTGTCGCGTCTTCACTGGCTTCGCATCGTCCCCGTCCTAGGCCTCGTCGTCGTCCACCACCCTGGTGCTCACTGCGCGACGTGGTCAACATGGTCAACGAACGACATCCATCGGAAGTGGACTATATGTGGAGAGGCAGAAACCTGGGTCCACGACCGCATACAAGAAAATGCCTCCTTATTATGGGAAAAATAATCATTCCTCCACCTGAAAGCTGGGACCCACTAGACGTGCCATTGTATTTCACGAAAAAAACGTTTCCCCCATGACTGCTGGGACCAACCAGCTACAACTTCGCACGCAAGGAAGTGTGTCCATATTATGGGCAAAAAAATGTTTCGCGCCCTGACTGCTGGGACCCACCAGCTACATTTTCACACACAAGGAAGTGCCTCCTTATCCTGCCTGACAGTTGGGACCCACCTGGTTGAAGCGTACGTAGCATTGTCATTCTGGTCGCGAACATGTACGTACATACTGGTCGATCGGTATGTCTGCAGGCTGCAACGATGAACAGTGGACGAGTAAGGAAGAGCATGTGTCATAGTAGAGGTGCGCACGTAGCATGTACACGTACGTACAACCGGGGTGCAAGAAAGTAAATACGGCAACGTACGTACATACGAGTGGGGTCTCCAATGCCTACTCTTGCATACGTACGGCCAGGGCTCGTGTACAAGGCTGGGTTAAAATGGAGAAACTGCGTCATCGTGTTCATCAGGAGTGAACCGGCTCGAACAGAACAGCCGATCGAAACGAGGCCTGGCGTACCGCAGAACGGGGGAAATGGCCTTGTGTTCGACCGACCACGGTCGAAATGGGATACTGTTCATTGGGAGGGGTCTAGCGTACTGCAAAACGTAGGAAACGGACTTCTCTTGGACATACTACGGTCGAAACAGGGTCCTGTTGATCGGGAGGGGTGTTCTGTACCGCAAAACGGAGGAAAATGACTTGCTTTGGAGCGCTACGGTGTTAACTGGGGTCCCTTTCATCGGGAGGGGTGTGGCGTACAACAAAATGGTACTCCATGGGATACTGTTCTGCTCCGCCGTCAAATGCCTCCACGGTCTACTGTTCATCCACCCTCGACCTCCTTCAGCCTCCACCTGTGACTGTTCATCCACGGCGTCTCCCCTCCTGCCTCCACCAGCCATTGTTCATCCATGGGATCCTGTTCATCCACCTCCACCGCTCCTCCACTGGCTACTGTTCAACCAGCCCTCTCCATGGGTTGCTGTTCAACCACCCCTCCATGGGCTACTGTTCATCCAGCCCTCCATCGGCAATTGTTCGAGTAGCCGTCCATGGTGTCCTGTTCATCCAACCCTCCACGGGGTGCTGTTCATCACCCCAACCTGCTCGATCGGGGTCATTTTCATCCAGCGGCAACGACCTCTACTACCACATGGTCCTATTCATCCACCCCCCACCGGGACTGTTCATCCACCCCCAACAACGCTCACTGTTCATCAAGAGGCAGCATCGATCGACTTCATTTTGCAGTAGTAATGAAGGAATCACTCGGGTTCAGTTAATAGTAGGGGATCAATCGGGGTTGAGTAACATAGCTAGTGCAATCGCTCGAGTTAGAGCCCAACGCCTCACCCGGGTTCAGTTAGAGCGCAACGCCTCGCACACACGCACGTACGTGTATGAGAGAAATGCACAAACCTCTGTACATCGCTCGGCCTCGACCACCCACCGTAACCGAGAACTCCCTGATATTTTCCTCACCCTCGCTTCTACCATGTTTTTTTCCGTCATGGACGGCCCAAAGAATGTCATGCACCTACGTCTCCGGCCCGCCGAGGACAAAAACCCCATTTTCTGTCATGATTTTTTTGTCATAGAAGTAGGAGCCCACCACATCTAGGATGATACCAGGTTTTGGGATGTGTCTTTTTTTTGTAGTGCCTCCCCAAGCTCGAGGCGACACATCTACTCAGGTGGTCCAATTACACCATCACCTTCAGCTCTTCCGACTAGCTCAAGTGTGCGGCAACTATCTGTGCCCTTCCAATGCTCTACTCGCCTACCATCAGCAACGTGGTCGTCACCAAGACACTCATTGATGGCGGTACGGGGCTCAATGTCCTCTCCGTCGAGACGTTCGACCGCCTCTAGGTGCCCTACGACCAGTTGCAGCCCACCAAGCGTTTCTCAGGAGTGACCGACGGCTCCACCACCCCAATAGGGCAGATCCGCCTCCCTGTCACCTTTGGCACCCGCGACAACTACCGCACTGAGCTCATCGACTTAGACATTGCCCACATTCGTCTCCCGTACAAAGCCATCCTTGGGTATCCGGCCCTTGCCAAGTTCATGGTAGTGACCCACCATGGCTATAACATCCTCAAGATGCTGGGAAGCAGCGGTATCATCACAGTCCCCTACGAAGAGAAGGATGCGGTGTGCTCTCTTGAGCGCGCCTACCAGGCTGCAGCAGTCGAGGACCCAGACAACGAGGGAGTTGTCTACCCTCCCGAAGTTGTCCCCAAGAAGAAGAAGCTGCTACTCCGCCAAGGACCTTAGGAGGGCGGGGCGCCTGGTGGTGCTGCGTCAAGCTCTGCGCCCACTGACGGGGCGCCTTCCCCTCTCGCATAGGAAGGCATGCCCGGCGCCCCTCTTAGGCTAGACTCGGGGGATCTCCTCTGGAGGGCCTCCGATCTAACCTGTGTCACGAGGGAGGTGTTCGTGCACCATGTGGAGGCATGCCTCAACGCGCGCTTCTATGAAGAAAGCACCGGACGCTAGGCGCAGGCGCTCAGGAGTTCATGACCAAGGAACCGAGGAGCTTCAGGAGGCAAGAGCCACGCGAGGCGACCATCCCATGGCACCTGGCGCATCTCCCTGCCCCGGCGAGGACAGTGAGTTGCGTTCCTGCGTCAACATCCCTGGGCTCAACAAGGCCGTGTCTTGGGAGCTTTTCTAGCTGTCCCGCATTGGCCTATGCGAGGGCCCACCTCACAGCTATGTCCACATGCTTCTCGGCTTGTTGAATAGAGCTTTCGTGCATCAGGGCCACATGCGGGCGTCCTGGAAGCTCATGAGGCCAGGCGCCTAGTGATCCTATTGGAGATGGCGACAGATCCTCGTGAGCCCCCCGAGGTTCTGGAACTGGGCGGCTCATGAGGAGCAACTTCGGCAACATGCGTCTTTAGCTACTCTGACATCTCTTCAGCAACGGTGGCAGGTGACATCTTTTGGTTTGGTCAGTTGGGGCGCCCCTCCGGCTGCATTATCCCCAAGCCGCGTGGGTCTGTCCCTGCGGCATGTATTCTTCTTGCATATATGAGAACTAGCTTTACCTTCTTCCATTAGTTTCTTTATGATTATCATCTGTCTATCTAGTGCTTCATCGCCATGAACGTCATACGCCCTTGCAAGCCCACCATGACGGCCTCATCATTAAGGACTGGCACGGCATCTGTGCTCGGATTCGACCCTGCAGCGTCACTAAACCCAAGTGGCTGAGCTCTAGCTCGCGGGCCAGCTCCCGTGCACGTCACCTCCCATGATCCTTGGTGACTTGTTTCTCATGTGAGCTAATAGCGGGCAGATGAGTAAGGGCGGGTGACCCGGTGCCTCGTCAGCATAGGAGTCGCGCGCCGGTTGTCTTTCCTCAGGACCTTCTCATGAGAAGACTGGGCACGGTGTCTGTTCTCCGGTCCGTCCCTACAGTGTTATTAAACCCAACGGCTGAGCTACGTCTGGTGGGCCGGCCCCGTTCATGTCACCTCCTGGGGTCATTGGTGTTTGGCCTTCTCATGTGATAACCTCAGGAGATTCACTCGGCGCAGGTTGCCTAACCATCTCGTAGGATTATCACAAGTGTTCCAAGCCAAAATTAGGTGCTACCCGCCTTGAGGTAGGGCCTCATGAGTCCCGCACTGGCTCACGAGTGCCCATACACACCTCCTATAGCCCTGTCGTGCAAGCCACATGTCAGGGCGGGGCTATACATGCCCCGGAGTCTCCCCTCAGAGGGAGCTCCCACCCACGTACCAGTGGAAGCACCAGGCTCCGTGCTGGCAGTCGACACAGTTGAGGAGTGGCTATGCCCATGCAAGAGCGGAAGCGCCATGCTCCGCGCTGGTGATAAACCACTAAGGGTGGCCTCACGGCTGCATTAACCTCAAGCGAGCCGCCAGGCTTGGTTCTCAGCCTCACCACGCCACTTTCCTCTCAGGAGAGTCACGCGAGGGGGCTAGGCACGGGGGCTATGCTCAGGTCACGCCTGACATGGGCCGCCTTGCCAGGTCCCTCAGACTTGGTCTTCGTGCACCCCTCCCGAGCGAGAGCCCGGCGAGGAAAGGTATGGATGTTTGTTCATACGTCATGGGGGACTCCTGAGCATCGCAACTCAGGAGCCTAACTGGTCACATAGCCCCTCACCCCTTGGTCCCGTCCTAGTGATCCGGACGACCCAACGGCGGTTGAGGTATGCGTGGGGTTGGGCCCTGCCGACGCAGAACGCAAAGACCTACTCTTGCATCTCCTTCCCGCGGGCTGTTTGTACGTTAAGGGGGGCTCCTCAGCATCGCGACTCGGGAGGCTACCTGGTCATGTAGCCCCTCACCCCTTGTTCCTGTCCTGGTGATCCGGTCAATCCAACAGCGGCTGAGGTATGCGCGGGGCCGGGCCCCGTGGACGCAAAACACGAAAAGCAAACGGAAAGGAAATCGTGATACATATCCAACGTATCTATAATTTTTGATTGTTCCATGCTATTACATTATCTGTTTTGGATGTTTAATGGGATTTATTATGCTCTTTTATATTATTTTGGGGACTAACCTATTGACCGGAGGCCCAGTGCCAGTTTCTCTTTTTTTGCCTATTTCAGTGTTTCACATAAAAGGAATATAAAACAGAATCCAAATGGAACGAAACCTTCACGAGGATGTTCTCTTGCAACAAACACAATCTAGGAGACTTGGAGTGGAAGTGAGAGACACAACAAGGAGGCCACGAGGTTGGAGGGTGCGCCTTGGGGGGTAGGCGTGCCCCCACCCTCATGGGCCCCTCGTAGCTCCCCCGACATTCTTCTTTCACCTATATATACTCTTATACCCTAAAAACATCCGGAGAAGCCACGAAACCACTTTTCAACCGCCGTAACCTTCTGTACCCGTGAGATTCCATCGGGGGCCTTTTTCCGTGATCTTCCGGAGGGGATTCGATCATGGAGGGCTTCTTCATCAACACCATAGCCTCTCTGATGATGTGTGAGTAGTTTACCACAGACCTTCGGGTCCATAGTTATTAGCTAGATGGCTTCTTCTCTCTCTTTGTTTCTCAATACAAAGTTCTCCTCGATGTTCTTGGAGATCTATTCGACGTAATACTTTTTGAGGTTTGTTTGTCGAGATCCGATGAATTGTGGATTTATGATAAAGTCATCTATGAACAATATTTGGTTCTTCTCTGAATTCTTATATGCATGATTTGATATCTTTGCAAGTATCTTCGAATTATCGGTTTAGTTTGGCCTACTAGATTGATCTTTCTCGCAATGGGAGAAGTGTTTAGCTTTGGGATCAATCTTGCGGTGTCCTTTCCCAGTGACAGTACGGCAGCAAGGCACGTATTGTATTGTTGCCATCAAGGATAAAAAGATGGGGTTTATATCATATTTCTTGAGTTTATCCCTCTACGTCGTGTCATCTTGCCTCAAGCATTACTCTGTTCTTATGAACTTAATACTCTAGATACATGCTGGATAGCGGTGGATGTGTGGAGTAATAGTAGTAGATGCACAAGCATTTCGGTCTACTTAACACGAATGTGATGCCTATATTTCACAATCATTGCCTAGATAATCTCAGAACTATGCACTCTTCTATCAATTGCTCGGTAGTAATTTGTTCACCCACCATAATACTTGTTATCATGAGAGAAGCCACTAGTGAAACCTATGGCCCCGGGCTCTCTTAATTATTATATTGCATCTCTTTTTATTATCGCATCTCGTTTACTATTTTGCTATCTTTACTTTCCAATCTATAGAACAAAAACACCAAAAATATTTAACTTACTATCTTTATCAGATCTCACTTTCGCAAGTGACCGTGAAAGGATTGACAACCCCTTTATCGCGTTGGTTGTGAGTTGATTGTTTGTGCAGGTACTAGGTGACTTGCATGTTATCTCCTACTGTATTGATACCTTGGTTATCAAAAACCGAGGGAAATAGTTACTCTACTTTGCTGCATCACCCTTTGCTCTTCAAGGAAAAACCAACACGTGCTCAAGAGGTAGCAAGAAGGATTTCTGGCGCCATTGCCGGGGAGATCTACGCTCAAGTCAAGACATACAAAGTACCCATCACAAACTCTTCTCCCTCGCATTACATTATTTTCCATTCGCCTCTTATTTTCCTCTCCCCCACTTCACCTTTGCTGTTTTATTTGCCCTTCTTCCGTTCGTCCTTCTGTTTGCTCATGTTTCCATGTGCCTTCTATTAGCTTGCATCTTCACTTGCTAAATATCTATTGTTATGGATCCTCATTCTCTTGCTAATCTTTTTAAAAGATCCAATTATGATGAAACAATTTCTAGTGAGTTGAGTGCACTAGATTATCTTTATGAGGTTTTGCTTGAAATTCGTGAATCTGAAAACTTTGATGAAGTGTTGAAAGAGGAAAATTATAAAGTGATTCACGATAGCCCCTTGAATGAAAAGCATGATTGCAATGATGCTATTATAAATTCTATAGATGTCAATTGTGTTAATTTGAAAAGCATGATTATGAGGTTTTGCTTGGGGATGCTAGTTTTGCTATGTCCACTACTTGTTGCAATGATCATGATTGGGGTGATTCTTCTTTTGGTCTTGAAAATTTATTTAAGCCCCATGATGAATATGAGATTGATAATAGTGTTTTCAATATTATTGAAAGTGGGTTTGGAAGAGTGTCAACTTTAGATCCCACATATTTGGAGAATGTTCAATCTTATGAAATTTTTGATAAAAGTGGGTTTGGAGAGGTCATGACTTTAGTTAATGTTAATCCCACTATTTTGGAAGAGTGTCAACTTTGCATGCATGTGGATCGTGTTGAAATTATTTTATGTGAAGATATTTTGTTGAATTTGATCATGATCCCACATGTAATTATTATGAGAGAGAAAAATATGGTTGTAGAAATTCTCATGTTACAAAATTACCTCTTGTTATGTTGAGATTGCTATTGTTCCTTTCTTCTTCCTTGCATATCTAGTTTTTGCTTAACTTGATAATTTGTTTGGTTATAAGATACCTATGCATAGGAAGTATGTTAGACTTAACTGTGTTTGTCAAATGTTTTATGATGCTCTCTTTGTACGTAAATTCTTGTCTTTCATGCGAGCATCTTTGAAACCTCAATGCCTAGCTAGGGCGTTAAACGATAGTGCTTGTTGGGAGGCAACCAAATTTTATTTTTGTTCTTTACTTTTTGTTCCGGTTTAGAGATAAATAATCTAGCCTATGTTATGATTGTGTTTTTTATGTTTTAATTAGTGTTTGTGCCAAGTAAAGCCTTTAGGATCTTCTTGGGTGATTGTTGTTTGATGTTGCTGAAAAACCAGAAAGTATGCGCTCACGAAAGTAATTTTCGTTTTTCACTGGAGAGTGATAAAATACCAAATCCAACTTCAATAGATCAATAGAGAAATTATTTAGGTAGTCCTAATTTTTCAGAATTTTTGGAGTTGCCGACGTATTCGAACTATCCAGATTACTACAGATTATTCTGTTTTTGACAGATTCTGTTTTTCGTGTGTTGTTTGCTTATTTTGATGAATCTATGGCTAGTATCGGGGGGTATGAACTATAGATAAGTTGGAATACAGTAGTATTAACACCAATATAAATAAATAATGAGTTCATTACAATACCTTAAAGTGGTGGTTTGTTTTCTTATACTAACGGAGATCATGAGATTTTCTGTTAAGTTTTGTGTTGTGAAGTTTTCAAGTTTTTGGGTAAAGATTTGATGGATTTTGGAATAAGGAGAAAAAAGAGCCTAATCTTGGGGTTGCCCGAGGCACCCCAAGGTAAAATTCAAGGACAACCAAAAGCAAAAGCTTGCGGATGCCCCAGAAGGCATCCCCTCTTTCGTCTTTGTCTATCGGTAACTTTATTTGAGGCTATATTTTTATTCACCACATGATATGTGTTTTGCTTGGAGCGTGTTGTATGATTTGAGTCTTTGCTTTTTAGTTTACCACAATCATCCTTGCTGTACACACCTTTTGGGAGAGACACAAATGAATCTTAATTTACCACAATTGCTCGGCAGTAATTTGTTCACCCACCGTAATACTTGCTATCATGAGAGAATCCACTACTGAAACCTATGGCCCCCAGGTGTCTTACTTATTATAGTGCATCTCTTTTTGTTATCGCATCTCGTTTACTATTTTTCTATCTTTACTTTCTAATATATACAGCAAAAATACCAAAAATATTTATCTTACTATCTTTATCAGATCTCACTTACGCAAGTTACATTGAAGGGATTGACAACCCCTTTATCGTGTTGGTTGTGAGGTTCTTGATTGTTTGTGCAGGTACTAGGTGACATGCGTGTTATCTCCTACTGGATTGATACCTTGGTTCTCAAAAAATGAGGGAAATACTTACGCTACTTTGCTGCATCACCCTTTCCTCTTCAAGGAAAAACCAACGCATGTTCAAGAGGTAGCAAACCGCAGAACCCTAGCAAATTATTACAAAACATATTGTTTCTTAAACATACCAAGAACAAGTTGTTAAGCCTCCATGAGGCACGATACATGTTGCAGGACTTGAAAAGAGGGGAGCGCCGCCATCGAGCTTCTTCTTCAGCCTTGGACGCCGTCATTGCCATCTTGGGGAGCCCCGTCGACGATGACGTAGCCTCCGTCCTTCCCGTCAGCCGTGGTCACGGGGTCGATGGAGAGGAACATCCGCAGCAGGGCGTCCACCTGATCCTTCATGGCCTCGGCAGCGGCGGTATAGGTCTCATGGTCCACGAGCTCGAGCAAGGCACCAAGGTCGGAGCCGGTGTCCTAGAGATAGAGGTGGCTGAAGGCGCGTGTCACGGCCGAGGTGGAAAGCGCGCGGGCCTCCGACTGCACCATGGGGCCCACTCCAACGACGAAGACCTTGAGCGCGGCGATGAGCTTAAGGAGCAGCTCGGTGGGGCCTTCCTCCAGAGTCACCACCGGGTCCTTGTACACGCTCCCGTATAGATCCTACAATGCCTTGTGGGACCTCAACTCAAGGGAGTCAAAGGCGGCGCGTCCCACGACGACCGTCTTCTCAGCAGTGGAGAGGAGCTTCTCCCTGGTCACCAGCCGAGCTTTGTCCTGGGAGACAAGCTTGGCATGGGATGCCTGGGCCACCTCCACCTCCTCCTTCAGCTTATCAAGGCGACCGCGCTCCGTGGCCTGTTCCCCAGCTACCTGCTCCAGCTCGGCGTCGAGATCGGCGGCCGCAGCCTCCCGGGACTTTAGGTCCTCCTCCCACACCTCAAGCTGGCGGACCTGGGTAACCTGCTTATCGCGGGGGGTCCTCAGCTTGGCCTCCACCTCATGGCAGCGCTCTTCGGCGGCCTTGGCGTCCTTCATCGCCATGTTGCGGGCAGCTGCGGCTAGGCCGACCACCTTCCGGCCCTGCTCAGATGCTGCCACAGCCTGGGCCCAGGCTTCCCCGACGAACGCGTTGGCCTGGAGCCACCCCGAGACCAGCTCCGGGCGTCCCGACGCCCTGCGCCGGTCAGGTCCCTGAAGATCATCCCGAAGCTAGTCCAGTGTGGAGAAGGCCTCCTCTAGGGGACCGGGCGCGGCAGAAGAACCATGGCCCGTCGGCGTGATGGCTGGGGGAGGAGACGGAACCAGCGTCAAGACTAGCGAAGGAGCAACAATGAGAGGGCTGGGGGCTCCAGATCCCTCGGGTCCTTAGCAGGCGAACTAAGGGCGAGCGCCTCTGGAGTCGGCTTGGCTGTAGGGAGTGTCTTCTCATGAGGCTAGGCCCCCGAGCTTCAAGAGGACAACCCTGCCGCGGGAGCACGCGAGCCGGCCTCATCCTTCTGAGCCAGAGTCATTGCGGCCACGGCGGGTCGCTTGGCCTCGGCTACTCAGACGTCCTCTTTCTTCCTCTTCGCCGCCGACATCAGCCCGACATCAAGAAGGAGATATTGAGTACTGCATCAATATCAAAGAGCGAGAGCGAGGAGATACACTCACTGATCCTCGGCGACATAATCCCTCTTCCTGCCCAGGAGCGCAATACCCCCAAGCTTCCTGAGCACGGGCGTCATCGCGCTCTCAGGGGCGGACGAGCGTGCGACCGGCTCCTTGGCGGCCTCGGCCGGTGACCAGGTGGAGCCGCTGCCCTGGGGAATCAGCGCTGACCTATCCTTCCTCGGCATCCCCTGCTTCGGCCTCTTCTAGGGGGTGCCCTCGGACCTCGTGGTGACCCTGGTTGAAAGCAGCGATTCCCTGACTGGGTGCTCACCGTCCTCGTCATCATCAGTGAAGGCCCAGAGGAGCTCGCTCTGCCACGGGGAAGATGTCTCTTCCACCTCCTCCAAGGTCGCCTCTGAGTCTGCCTTCTCCTCCTCCTCGGACTCACCGGAGGACACCGACACCGGGGAGCCCAGGGGTGGGAAGGCTTCAGTAGCACGACCCCTTGCTCATTGAAGACAGGCATGGCAGTAGCCACCACCTCCCCGTCCTCGCGATCGTACATCGGGATATGGGCTTCTGGGGGCCACCCATGTCCTTCCTGAGCAAGGTACGCATGAACTTGCTTAGCTCCTCGTCGACCAAGGCGTCCGGGCACAACCGGAGGTCGTCTTTCGCACCCTTGAAGCTCCACAAGGGGCGCGAGTGAGCCTGGAGTGGAGCCAGGCGCTGCATCAAAAACTCCTTGACAACCATGGCCCCTGTCAGCTGCTCCGCGTCCAGGTCAGCCATCATCTTCTCCAAAAACTGCTCCGCCTAAGGGTCGGTGATCTTCTCGTGAGTCCACTGGTCCAGCTTCGCTGGGAAGGCGGTCGGTAGATCCAGCCGAGCATGGGAGCGCTTGGCGTCCATGAAGATCCACTTGTTCCAGAAGTCCTCCACATTCTTCCCAGCCCTCGAGATCGAGTTGTTGCCATGAGCCGTGATGAAGCTAGTGCATCCAGAGCACTGGCCGCTGCTTATCTAGAGGTAGAAGAAGTGGCGGAAAAGTGCAACAGAAGGCATCATGCCCATGAATGCCTCGCAGTAGAAGGCGAAGATCGACAGAACAAGGATGGAGTTGGGATGAAGATGGAGGGTGTGGAGCCCATAATGGCGAAGGATGGCGTAGAAGATACTGGAGAAAGGGGAACCAACCCAGCAAAGTTGTTGTGTAGGAAGAAGGGGTAAAAGGTGTCTCCCAAGGCTTCCGGCTTGGCAGAGCCAACCCGGAGCACCGTCTCTCCCCCCTCATTGACGTCGCCCGCTGTCAGCGGGAGCACGGCAGCGAGGTGCTTCTCTTCAACGATGGTGGACGCGCTCAGGGCTGGCTTGAACCAAGAAGACGGGTTCATAGCCGGGGCCGAAGACTTAGCCTTGTCAGTGGCCATCGGTCGCGATCTTGGGGAAGAGATTAAGCAGATCTAGAGGTTTTCTAAATAAGGGGAGAAGGGGATCTGGAGCAAGGCAGAGGAAAAGGTGATGAAGGTTCGGCGGCAGGTGCCAGCCTTTCTGTCAGCTGGGGACGATTGCCGAGGACGCGTGGGGAAGCGGAGACACCCACGTCCCATCAATCTCCACGCGTCGACCAAGGCCGCAATCGGTTAGGGCCCGTGGCGCTTCGTTCTTACCCTTTGGCTTTGCCTCAAAGCCAAGTTCGGGCCCGCCTTGTGCCCGGTGGCTACCGTCGGCATTCTAGGAACGGGGGTACCCCGAAGTGCCTCCCTGCGGCCTTCGACGTGGCTTTGTCGATGGCCTAGTATGGCCCAGCTTCAACATCAACTACTTAAGATCCTCGTGAGGGGCCAAGCCTCGCGAGGCGGACAACACCTAGACCTCCACAAGGAGCGGCCTCCTCAGGCTGGCTCCTGAGAAGCGGAGATTCCTATGAAATACCCACCTCGTGAGGTTCGGATGACGTGAGCCATGACGACCAAGGCTAGGTGGGTGCCAGCGGGCGCAGTGTACCAGTTTCCTCTTTGGTGCTAAGAAGGCAAGCGCAGGCGTGGAGTCCCGAGGAATCAACCAAAGGTTTCCATTCTAGTGCAACAAGACCAAGACCACTAGGACGGTAGGACGGAGGTCATCGTCGAGCCCATCATGTCATCATGACCCGAGCCTTTTGCAGGCGAAGACTAGTTTTGTCAGGATAGCATGTACTAGTTGTCTCCCTTAGAATTTGGCCGTCATGGGAACCCTTCCCGCCTTCATTTTGGGAAGAGGACCAAGGCCACTATAAATAGGACTTAGCCGCCACCATAGAGGAGACACCGGATCGGATCCATTCCATCCTCACACTCACCAGCTCACTCGTGCCCAAGAACACTCCTCCTCCTGAGGTTATTCTCCCACCGTACTAGTTCATCATCAGCCCCTTGTGGCCAATCCACCACAAAGCAGAAGTAGGGTTTTACATCGCAAGGTGGCCCGAACCTGGGTAAACTGGAGTGTCTCGTTTCCTTCTTATTCATCGATCTAGGCCATGAGATTGGCGAGTAGGCAGACTGGGGAGGTTGAGTTCTTCGCACGAGCCACAGAGTTCGAACCTCGCAGAAGCAGTCAGGTAATTCTGACAAGTCTCAGTCTCAAGATCCAAGTGTTGTATGAAAGGAATAACTAGTGCTTCAACCAAAGGCGCCTTCTGCCTCCTCCTCCGATCAGGTCAACAAGCAATGCAGTTGTGAAGCACAATACCATGTATGCAAAAGTGAACATCATGAATTCAGCTCAAGAAGAGGATTCATCTGAAGTGATCATCGGTAATCTCCCAGTTAATGATATTCTTGCAAAAGTTTCATTTGATACTGGTGCATCTCATTGTTTCATCTCAAAACCTTTTGCATCAAAGCATGAGTTTTTGTTCCAAGAGTTTCCTAGGTCTTTAACTGTGGTTTCACCGGGATTGCAAATGAATTCTGGCTACATGGTTCCAGATGTCACCATCAAGATGAACCATTATTCTTTTCTGGATTCTCCTGCTGTCCTCGGTGATTCCGATATTGATATTATGCTCGACAAGGATTGGCTTTCTAAGCATAAGGCTTTTATTGACTGTGTTGAAAAGGAGATTAAATTGACTCATCCTTCTGAAGATGTGATTACCTTTGCGGCTTGTGATGACACCGTTTAGTTGTTCTCTCTTAGTGAGAAAGCCGAGATCATGCTATTTCTCATATTCCACTTGTTTGTGAGTATCAATATGTCTTTCCTGAAGAGCTTCCGGGTATGCCTCCTCACCGGCCAGTCGAGTTTGTTATTGACCTTGAACCCGTGACAGAACCCGTTTGCAAGCGGCCCTACAAGCTTGGGCCAGAAGAGCTGAAAGAATTGAAGAAACAACTCGATGAGCAAGAGTGTCTAGGTCTGATCAGACCAAGTTCGTCACAGTGGGGATGTGGTGTTCTCTTTGTCCAGAAGAAAGATGGCACGGAACAACTTTGCGTCGATTACCGTCCATTGAATAAGAAGACAATCAAGAACAAGTAACCCCTTCCCAATATCAGTGATTTATTCGAGCAACTCAAAGGCGCAAAGGTGTTTTCCAAGCTTGACCTCCGTATAGGGTATCACCAGATTCACATTCGTGAAGAAGATATCCCAAAGACAGCTTTTAGAATGAGCTTTGGTTCTGATGCATATACTGTCATGTCTTTCGGGCTTGCAGATGCCCCTCCAAACTTCTCTAGGATGATGAACTTCATCTTCAACCCCTACAACAATGAATTCGTCCTGGTGTACCTCGATGATATCCTGGTGTTCTGCAAGAATAAAAAGGATCATGCCAAGCATTTGCGATTGGTGATCAACAAGCTCAGAGAGTATCAATTCTACGCAAAGTTCTCTAAATGCGAATTTTGTCTTGATGAATTTCTTTATCTTGGTCACATCATCTCTGCCAAGGGAATTTCTGTCAGTCCGAAAAAGGTTTCTGCAATTGTCAACTGGGAGCCTCCTCAGAACGTCAAGCAGCTCCGCAGTTTACCTAGGCATGCAAGCTATTGTAGAAGGTTTGTGGAAAACTTCTCCAAAATTCTTAAGCCTCTCTCCAACCTCCTCCGGAAGAATGTCAAATACTCTCAAAGAGAAACTCATCACAGCTCCGGTCTTAACTCCTCCTGATGAGTCGCTCTACAAAGTCTCGGTGTTGTGCTGATGCAAGAAAGAAAAGTTGTGGCCTATACTTCTCGGCAATTGAAGACAAACGAGAGGAACTTGGGACTCCTTCCAAAAGGCCATGGGAACCAACATTCGTTTCAGCATGGCCTTTCATCCTCAAATGAGTGGCCAAGTCGAAAGAGTCAATCAAATCGTTAAAGACATGCTAAGAGCTTGTGTTATCTCTTTCGGCATGAAGTGGGAAGATTGCCTCCCATATGTTGAGTTCTCATTCAACAACGGCCACTAAGAAAGTTCGGGCAAGGCCCCCTTCAAAATTCTATATGACAGAAAGTGTGGTACTCCTCTCAACTAGTCCGAAACCGGTGAGCACCAACTCCTTGGAAATGACTTGACCACAGAATCTGAAGATATGTGTAAAGTCATCCGTGAAAATCTCAAAGCCGCGTAATCACGCCAGAAAGAGTTACTATGATAGCAAGCAACATGACTTGGCTTTCGAGATTGGAGACCATGTCTATCTCCGAGTCTCTCCAAGGAAAGGCACTCAACACTTCGGTATCAAAGGGAAGCTCTCCCCAAGATATGTGGGTCCTTTCAAGATTGTTGGCAAAAAAACCGACCTTGCCTATCAACTTGGGCTCCCTTCCAACTTCTCAAATGTGCACGATGTGTTGCACGTGTGACAACTTCGCAAGTGCTTCAAGACGCCCAAGTGTACTATCAACCTCTAAGAAATTGACCTCCAAGAGGACCTGTATTATCATGAACATCCCGTTGCCATTCTTGAAGAAACCAAGCGCAAAACTCGCAACAAGTCGATCAAGTTTATGAAAGTTAAGTGCTCTCACCATTTCGACTGAGAAGCTACTTGGGAGCATGAGGATCACCTCCGTACCGAATAACCGGAGTTCTTTTAGTCCTAGATCTCGGGAGGAGATCCTCTTGAAGTGGAGGAGAGTTGTAATGTCCCGGATGTAACATTCCATATTTGAACCTCCAACTCTTGCCATTTTCGGCATTGCTATTTTAAATTATCCATGGTTGGGTTTTTCTTGTTTTGCATTTTGTTCATATCATGCATTTCATGTCATGTCATCATTTGCATTGCATCGCATTTGTGTTCAGCACTTGCATCCGGTCATGTTCAGCATTTTCTCTGTTGCCCATTTTGGATTCCGACACTTACACACGCACCCGCCGTACCTCTGAAATATTGTTTTATGAGCGGGAGAAAAATGTTCTCGGAATGGGCCGAGAGTTGACGACCTGTCTTGGTATATAACTAGTAGACGCCTGTCAATTTTTTCCATTTGGAGGTTGTTTCATGCCCCAACGTTTAACCGCGTTAACCGCCGGACGTTTCGGTACTCCGAGACGAACCGGACTGAAGCCCTCCTTTTCTTTGCAGCCCAACACCTGTACACAACAGCCGACTAGCCCATCAAACTCCCCTCCATGCGCTTCACCGTCGGATCACGATCGTGTGGGCGAAAAACACACTGAAAAACTCATCTCCTAGCTCCCGTTATCTGTATAAACACCCTCACCCCGAAATCTGAGGAAACCCTAATCTCGCTTAAAAATCCATGCCAAACATAGCTCCTCCCACCTCTAGCCACCATGGCCCATAGAGCCCATATCAGGCCCGCCTCAGGCCATGCCGGGCCCCAGGGATCCCAGACCTCGCCGGCCACCACCACCGCCTCGTCGTCCACGCCCGCGCCCGCGCCAACGCGTCGCCGAGTGCCGCCCATGCCACCGCCTTCCACGCCCACGCTGCCGCTGACCGCCGCTGCCCCGCACCGCTCGGATCACCACCACGCCCAACCTTGCCATCGCACCACGGCCACCACCGTGTCACACCTTGCCGCTAAGCCACCGCCGCCTTCGCGTTGCGCCGCGCTGTCTTGCCACCGTCGCCGCCACTTTGCCGGAGACATCGCCGGAACTCCCCCCGCCATGATCCACCTCGGGTGGATGAGATCCACCGGTTCCCCGAACCAAACACCGTGCCCCGTCCTGGGTCCCCCTCATCCCATTTTTGTGAGGGTATATTCCAAGTCCGTAGATCTGCTACTTCATGTGTGCATGTTTGACGGGTCATAACTTTGGGCACGTTGCTCCGATTGGAGTGTATGATATGTCAAAGTGTTCATCCCTTAATGCTCTACAATACGGTTGTGTTTGCATTCATGTTATTTTTCATATTGATGCCATAATCATCGTTGCAAAACTTCTAAGTGATATAAACTGCTAAAAACTGCTGTAACATGTCATTTTGTCTTTCTCATAGCATTTTGTGTGATTTTCTTTTGGGTAACATGCCAACAGGTTTTAGGAGCATAATCATGCCATCTTTGCAGCGGTGCAGTCCATTTATCATGATATGCCCTGTGGTGACAAGAACAAGCTTGCAAAGTGGGCTACTTGTTGTTTTCGTTTTCTGTTAAGTCGGAAACTGCTACATTATGATGCCATGTTTTCTTGATGCTACCATCAAAGCTATGCATATTTTGGAGAAGTCCAGTAAGCATGTTTTGAGGTCCTTGTTATGCTTTATCAATCCATGCCAATATTTGCAATTATGGTCTACTGTAGCTTGTTATGATCATGCTCTGAATTTGCTTAAAAATATATATGTCAGCCTATTAACATCAAGTTCATTTTTGCAAAGAGCTTAGATAATGTTCTATGCCTCCTATGACCATATTATTGACATGAGTCATTGCAAAAACATGTCGTCTTACTATTGGTTGCATTTGCATGCCATGATATGCTTTGTGGTGAGTTGCACGAGCTTGTAAACATGCCTACTTAAGTCTGAAAATCTGTTACCATTTTCTATCTTGCCATGATGTGTTGAGCATGTTCTATTGGTTTCTAGCAGTAGCTCAGTAATCTTGTTTTGTAGTGATCCACAAGTACTTCACTGCCATGCCATTTGATTTCATGTTGGAGCAATGTAGCATATTTAGATGTTGCATCTTATGTGCCATGTTGTTGTTAATGTCAGTTTTGCATTTTTATTGTTTTGCTCACCGTTTGAGTTGTGTGCATCCGTTCCTCGTGTTCTTTATATCGATTTCAACCGATATCTCTCGAACTATCTAGTTGCATGCTTGGACTACCAAGATAGTGCCATGCTCATCATTTCTCCTTCCATCTTGTTGGAACCCCTTCTGAGGCATCCCATATGCATTGCACGTCATATCTTGCATTTCATGACATGTCTTGCATCATGTTGCTTGCGCATTGCATCATGATTGATTGTTGTTCTGTTGTTGTTTTCTTGCTTTGGGTAGAGCCGGGAGATGAGTTCGTGAACGAGCACCCTGTCGAGTACGTTCACGAGGAGCAATTTTTCGTTCCCACTAAGGACACTTCAGGCAAGATGATAATTACCCCCGATATCACTTCTATGTTTGCTTGCTAGTTGTTCGTTCTATCGCTATGTCGCGCTACCTACCACTTGTTATATAACCTTTCAGATTGCCATGTTAAGCCTGTAACTCACCTTCCTAGCAAACCGTTGTTTGGCTAGTTGCAGGTGGAGTGCAGGTTGTTCCATGTTGGGACATGGATATGATGGGATATCACAATATCTCTTATTATTTAATTAATGCATCTATATACTTGCCAAAGGGTGGAAGGCTTGGCCTTTTTCTCGGTGATTTGTTCCACTCTTGCCGCCTTAGTTTCCGTCACACCGATGTTATGTTCCTTGAATTTTGCGTTCCTAACGCAGTCGGGGTTTATGGGCCCCCACTTGACAATTCGTTTTGAATAAAACTCTTCCAGCAAGGCCCAACTTTGGTTTTACCATTTTCCAAATAACAACAAAAAATTTGCATAGGGATTAATTAACCCGAGGATTCCTAATCAACAACCCGGGCTAGTGCTCCTCATGAGTGTTGGTCCAAACCTGTCAACCGCTGGTGGCCACCAGGGGGAACTCTGGATTGGCCTACTGGAAGTTTGGACAATCCGATCATGGCCTGAGACAAGATACATGCGGCTACTATCAGGGTGCCGGCACGTCAGGAGATCTTGCTGGTTTTCTTTTACCATTGTCGCAATGTCTTTTGAACCGGGATTCCGAGCTTGATCGGGTTGTTCCGAGAGGAGGATTTTCCTCCGTTAATCGTCAGAGCTTATCATGGGGTAAGTTTGGACACCCCTCCAGGGCTTAAACTTTCAAGAGTCAAGCCCGCGGTTATGTGGCAGATGGGAGTTTCTAATATCCGGTTGTAGTGGACTTGAAGCTAATCTCATTAAAATACACCAACCGTGTGTGTAACCGTGATGGTCTCTTTTTGATGTGGTTCGGGAAGAGAACACGGAGGGTTATATTTGAACGTAAGTAGTTCAAGATCACTTCTTGATCATTACTAGATTACGACCATTTGCGTAGCTTCTCATGATATTCTTGTATTTGTAAGTTAGCCACCATACAAAAGCTTAGTGCTTGCTGCAACTCCACCACTTAACCATGCCATACCTATTTAAGCTTTGATAGTCTTGCTACCGAGGGTGATATGATTGCTGAGTCCCCGTGGCTCATAGTATACTACAAACACAATTGCAGGTATTGTTGACACTTAACCATGCCACTGAGATCCAGTGGGAGTTTGATGAAGATCGTGGTCGTTTCTATGTTACTTATTCGGACGATCCGTAGAGGACCTAGTCAGAGTATCCGGGGATAGTAGCAGGGTGGTGTTTTCTTTTTATCTAGTTGTAGTCGGCCTCTTCTATATGTATGGATGATTGTATGATATTCATGCTACTCTAGGGAAAGTGTTGCCTAGGTCTCGTATTCTATCTATTAACTCGGTTGTATGTATTTGTATGCCACCTTGCTATGCATCCGAAATGCGATTGTGCCCCAATCATGAGTTCATCACCTGATTGGGATAGAATTACATCTTAGGCATTACACCTGGGCATCGCCGAGGCTGTAGGCGATCGCATGAGGTTCTTGGAATCCCCCAGACCCATCGCCCTGATGGTTGTCGTCGTCCCTTCTTGGTGGTGGCGGTAGTGGAGGGAGGCCGGCAATGCCCCGAAGACAAGCCCCACGAGGCTGAACACATGAGGGGCTATCGTGAGGTTGATTGTGCCAACCATCCCCGTGAGGCTCGTCGCGCTAGCCCTGTTGAGGGTTGCAGTTGTCCTAGCGGCCTCGTCCATGGTCGAAGCCTCGGTCGCCACGCTCGGGGCGGCGGCTTAGGTGCTCGCCCCGGAGCGCCCTAAGCTCCTGATAGTCGTTGGTGTTGTGGGTGTGAAGGTTGTGGAAGATGCACAATGGGCGGTTATCCTTGACTAGCTCATCGTGGTCGTGGCCACGCATCAACTCAGGCTTTGCTGCCAGCATGGTGGGGCCCTTGTGCTTCACCTCCTTGGCCTTGGCCTTGTTGTCTTCAGGATCGATGTCAGGGTGCTAGAGGAGAGAGAGGCGGCCTTCTTCCGCCCTGGCGTATCTGTCCGCTAGATTGAACATCTCCAGGGCTGAGCACAGGTCATCGTGTATGGCGAGCTCCTCGCTCATCTTGACATCTATGATGCCCTTAGTGAACACTGAGATGATGGCTTCATCTAGGGCTTTTGAGATCTTGAGGCGAACATTGGTGAAGCGTTGAATGTACTTGACGGTGAGGGCGCGGTCATGGGTGCCCGGGAAGTTGGCGACGAAACGCTCGCGAAGCTCATCCCAAGAGGAGACTAGCCCCTCCAGGAAGTGCAGTAGCCAGGAGCGCGTGTCGTCCTTGAGACCCATGGGCAACCAGTTCACCATGACCTTGTCAATGCTGTTTGCCGCCTCGATGCTCAACGAGTAGAGATGGAGGAACTCCCTAGGGTCGAGGGTGCCCTCGTAGCGCGAGGGCGTGTCTGGCTTGAACTTGCTAGGCCAAACAACGCGACGCAGCTCATGCGTGAAGGCACGGCAGCCTGCCGCGCTCACATGCACGACTCGCATGGGGGGAGCATGGTCTAGACGTCCATGCGCCGTAGCCTCCAGAGCTGCCCAGTCTTGGTGCTAGCGTGGCAGTACGGGGAGCGCACGTGCGTTGCTCGTTGGCGGCTGCACCACTTGGCAACTGGCCTCATCTCGTGCCGGCGCTGGTGCTCCGCACGGTGGGTCGAGGAGGAGGAGGTGCGCCATGAGCCACGTAGCCTACACAGGAGGGCGGGGGACAGAGCCAGTGGGACGGTGCCGGGGCCTCGCCGGCGGCGTTGATGAGGTCGGTGATGCGACCAAGCCAGGTGTTGTAGCCTTCGTTGGTAGGGTGGTAGCGCAGCAACTCGCGTGCCATGCAGCGCAGCCTGCACTTTGGCCGGCCCGCGACGAGCGTGGGAGGACGACACCGGGGTGGGAGTGAGGGAAGGAGTGGCGGTGCATCCATCACACTGCACGGATGGCGCCGTCGAAGAGTCCCGCTGCTCATGAGTAGCGCGGTCGGTGGCAGCGTTAGCTGTAGGAGAAGCGGAGCATCAAGGAACGTCAGGCTCACGGGCGCTATCTAGGCGACGCTCACAGCCAACGCTCGGCGTGAACTTGGCGGGCGTCAGCCATGGGAGCGACGGAGCAGATACAAAGCGAAGATGGAAGAAGGATCTCGACACACCACTACCTGGCACACTGTCATGGTTCTAAGTCTGACAGTAGAAAGGGGGGTGCGTAGGAGGAGGCAAGATCCTAGCTACGGCGAGATTGCGCATGCAAGATTTACGAGTTCACGCACTTCTCGGAGGAAGTAATAGCCCTACATCTCGGTGCCCTGAGGCGGTCGACTAGATTATGCGTGAAGTTATAGGGGGTGCGAACCCTTGTGCCAAAGGAGGGGGTGGCTTATATAGAGTGCGCCAGGATCCCAGCCGTCCCACGTTACATAGGGTTCAATGTACATTAAGGTGAGACATTACTGGTAACGCCAGCAATAAAGACATATAAATGATCATTAACACTACAGAGTGAACGCCTGACCATTGCCATCCTGAGTGACTTTAGATCTTCTGTACTCCGAGTGGTTTCTTGTTCGATCGAGTGATGATATATTGGTCGAATCAAATTGGGTTATCCGAGTGGAGTTGTTGGTCGACTGGGTTGCACTCTGAGGTGATTCCAGTCGGTGGAAACTGTTGTGGTTTGAATGCCGTTGATCTTAGGGTAGTGTCCTTGGGGAGGGCGTCTAGGTCTAGCCTATTACCCTACCCTAGGTACATGTCCTTGTCATTAGCCCCCGAATGGATCAAGGTCCGAGGGGAGAAGAGGGTGAAGATGGTTCCGACCCAGTTCTCATGCTTCAGGGGCATCTCACCTGTGTTGGTGAACCACGCTGGACCTTCAACTTTATTTTCAATCGTCTTGATCCATTCAGAATTTTGTCGAGTGAAATTATCCTGGTATGCTTCGAGTGTTGGAGGGGTATGAAATCTTGGGCATGACTGGTTGCGCTACCATTCCCGGATCTCACGGGATTCGAAATTTGGGGAAGCGCGCGGGGCGGAGAGTATCGCAGTAATCGGGACGGATTAGGCAGGGGCGCCTCAATCTCCGCGCCACCTTTTTCTCCGTGTACCGAGCACATGGCTATTGTGGGATTTGACAGGATTTGTCGGGCCCGCATGCCAGCCTCTCGGAAACGGGCAAATAAAAGGCTCCGCGGTCGATGCGTCTGCACAACGCATCCCATTCTCCTTCTCCTTCTCCTTCCTCTATTTCTTCACCTCGTCCACCACCACTCTCGAGACCTCCGCACCACCCATGAGCAGCCCGCGGTGATGGGGTAGGACAAGACGGTAGCTCTGGTGCACGCTAAGAAGGCGATGACAACAGCGGCAGGGAAGCCAACGGGCAAGAAGACGAGTCAGAGGGGATCTTCCTCGTGGTCCGGCCTGCCGCCCTGCTGGATCCAGGGCAATAGGATTCGGTCCACGATTCAGCTGGAGGATGTAGAGGATCTGGCCGCAGGGGGCTTAATTGCCCACGAATCTTGGAGGCTGCCTGGCAACGAGACCGAGCTGCAGCTGCAGGAGGGTGAGTGCGTCCTCCTCGTGACTCACGTTGACCGTGGTTTCTCTCTGCCCCCCATCCTTTCTTCCGGGGTTTTCTGAACTTCTTTGGAGACCAACTTCATTACTTTACCCCAACACCATCATGTACCTCGCTACATTCATTTCTATGTGTGAAAATTTCTTGGGCTGTCGACAACATTGGGGTCTCTTCAAACACATCTTCAATTGTCGCTCTCAGTCTGTGAAAAAGGCTAATCCGAAGGATGAGAAGACGCATGTGATCCAGATGTGTGGAGGTCTAGGTATTCAGATGAGAAGCAAAGGTACATTTCTAGTTGTGATTCTTCCCGAGTCAGTTAGAGGGTGGCAGTCGACTTGGTTTTACTGCAAGGACCAACCGACTCCTGACCAGTCGACCGGTCTCCCTCCCTTCTCCCTGGAGCGAGTCCAGCAGCCCACTTCTTTGAAAGTAACTTCAGCAGAGATGAACATGCTGATGGAGCGAGTAGTCCAATTAGTCCGAGACGGCGTGACTGGTGTGGACTTGCTGGAAGTGTTTCTCAGTTGATGCGTCCAGTCACTCCAAGCCCGCGATCACCCTATGTGGATGTACTCGGGCATTGAGGACACCACTTGGATCCACCCGGAGGAGGTCACCGAAGAGACGGTGGGGCTGTGGTTGCAGGGCATCACTAGAAACAAAGATAACCCCCGGGGGTCCAGAAGAGACCAACCATTCTGCGCTAGCCATGAACCGGAAAAGGTCCATCCTTTACTGTCGATTGTTTCTTCATTCTGCTTCGCAACTGTCTTCGCGTCCTACAGATGTCTATGTTATTCTTTGCCTTGCAGATTTACACTGATACATACTCGATGCCCAATGGGAAGCAGGGACAGGAAGGAGAGGTGAGTGGAGGCAAAAGTGGCGACTGGAAATCCAATGACGAGGACGAGGAGGAGAGTGAGGACTCAAGCGATGGCTAGGAGGTCGACTCCCCACCCCGCACTGAAAGGCGTTCCAAGCAGACCCATGACCCCGCGAGCATCCGTGGCAAGGCAGTCGCACAGACCTCGAAGTGCACTCGGACTTCCTCCCTCGTTCTGACTAAGACGGCACCGAAACAACCCTAGATTGCGGCTCCCAAGCATCGGAAGACCCTGCCTAAGATCAAGATTGACGTTGCCATCGCCTCCGGGTAAGCGTTTTGTTTTCTCTCTTTTTTCAAGAACTTCTTAAGTAGCCGTCGACTCGCTTTCTTGCTTGACCGAGTGAGTTCGGGAACTTGCAGTGCTGCTACTTCTGGGACTTCCATGGATAATTACAGGAATGAGGATGATGCAGAAATGGAAGATGCGGCCACCTCCAAAGCAGGTGTGACTTTGCCATATTGCCTCTAGTTTGTCAATTGATTTGCAGGTCGACTAATATATTACGGTCGAATCTTTTGCAGCGCCGCAACATGTGATTGAACTTCTAGACGACGATGAAGATGTGCCTCTAGGGCCTATGGGAAGGAGAGGCAGGAGCTCGGGCAGGAAGGCGCCGACCAGTAAGACAGCTCAGATGACATCAGTGCCCGAACAGGTGATCCAGCAGACTGGAGACCTCAATCGGGCCTCTGTCACATTTGCTGATCCTGTGTCTACTGAACGTCCATCATCGTCGATTGCCCAAGATCCTACTTCATCTTTCAACTCCATACTTCAGACCCTCAGATTGCTACGACTGTTTCACCGTATCCGCTGTTCATCACACATCATGTCCCGGAGGATCTGGCGAGTGTTGCGAAAGAAGCGATACTCCAAGCAGGCCATATGATGGAACTGATGAAGACTATGAGTTAGACCAACCAAGCCGCCTATGGCGCCAGTGCAGCTCTCTGAGCCAATGTCTAGGTTAGTTGATTTTCGACTAATCTTCTAACTTTATACTTGAGAACTACTGCTTTATTACTCATAAGATGTCCATGGATGAGCGTTTTCAAACCTTTTCAAACTTCATGTGCATCTGTTCACCCACTGGGTGCATTATTTTACTTTGCAATCTTCTTCAGTTCAGTCGATGTCGAGTGAACTTTAGAACCAGTGGGGGCACGTAGAGTGCACCCACTGGGTGTAGTCCCCGAGACCGTCATAGAATGTTTGATTCGACGGGGGTCTTAGATCTTTGTTGATAATAAATCCACTCAGTCTCGAATGGATCTTGTCGAGTGAACTCTTAAACCAGTGGGGCACGCCAAGTGCACCCACTGGGTGTAGTCCCCGAGACCGCGGTTGACTGCGGGCAGTCGGCGGTGTTCTGAGAACCAATATAGTTGTTGCTTTTCTCTCATTTTTTTGGGCGACTGGACTGATCAAGTCGAGTACGGAACCAAACTAGTGGGGCACACCAAGTGCACCCACTAGGTGTAGTCCCCGAGACTTCTGTTGAATGTTTGATTCTGAAGTAGTCTTAGAACTCTTTTTGTCATAATATCCTGAATTTATACTTCATCACTCGGGGGCAAATAATCTTTGATTCTGTCAACTGATATATCTTATTTGTACTTCAGAAATCATGTGAGGTCATATCACAATTTGTTGAATTCGAGAGGAAGCAGATCCAGCTCAATCTTTACCTGGACTTGGCCAAGCATAACTTGCAGAAGCCCAAGGATGAAACAACTGGTATGGAAGGGAAAAACTTGCCGACTGTGAGATTGGACTATCTCCCGAGTCATCTTTCAGTTCCTCTTTCTGAACCAAGTATTGTTTATTATTTTTTAGAGAAAATAAGGCAGGCTCTGGCATAGAAGTACCTTGATATTGTAGTGGCACAGAAAGAGGCTCAAGAGAAAACAACACTTGCCGACGAGAAATTGGCTTCAGTCGGGACGTTAGAGGAAGACAACGCCAAGCTGAAGACTGCTCTTGCCGAAGCTAACAAGGAAGTGACACATCTAAAGAAGGACAAGGTAGCCCGGAACGACAAGATTGAAGGTCTCTCTCGGAAGAGGAATGATCTGGAGGCTTATCTGGGGGGGACTTGCCAAGAAGTTATTCCTCATGCTTGAATGTATTTTCTCCTGGTTGACTGGTTTCTCTTGATAGTTGTTGATTCTTCAGACGGCTCTTCGACTCATTATTTTGCTGTGTTGTGCAGAATTTTGCCAAAACTTCAAAGAAGAGACTGGGTGGATCGAAACAAACTTGGACCCCACCAACTCTCGTGTTAAGGATGAAGCTGCCATGAACGTACTCCGACTTGAATCTCGTCTTCCTAGCGTCATGGAATATCTGGCTCGATTGAAGGTAGCGGTTCCTCCTAAGTTTCTAAAACATCGAGTCTTTGATGACTCGACTCAATGAGATCACCAGCCGAGTGCAAGCATGGAAGAAGTCCTCTGCCCTATGTGGTGCTGATGTGGCTCTGTGTCTGGTTCGTGTCCACTGCAAAGAGGCCAAGAAAGAGAGGTAGTAGCACTCAAGGTCGCCAACACCAAACATCGCCATTTCCAGTCCTTCATGGAGACCTTCATTGAAGCAGCGACTCGCATCACAGACGGAATTGACCTGGATGAGTTCATCGAGCCAGTCAGTCCTCCTCCAGACGAGTGAGAAACTTTAAGCCTTAATTAAATTTGCCTCGGAATGCCGAGTGATTTTGTAACCGTTAAAACTCCTTCGGGCCTGATGGCCGAGCACTTTTATCTGCGGTTCTGAATGCTGCGAGATTTATCTAAACTTTGTTTTTCTTTGAATATGTTTGTCTTCATCTTTGATGCTTTTGAATCTCTTGACTCCGAGTGAAACTTGATTCTTCAGTCGGAATTTTCATTGACTTTGTGATGCAGCTCTGTCGAGTGGATCATGGACAAGGGCACTTTGTGTTGTGCATGACCTGCACTTCGTCGTCCTTGCGGATCGGGATGGAGCGGACATTGTACTTGTGGTGCAGCTCCATTGAGTGGGTCATGGACAAGAACACTAGGTGTTGTGCACGACCTGCACTTCGTCGTCCTTGCGGATCGAGATGTAGCGGACGTTGTACTTGTGCCACAGCTCCGTCGAGTGGGTCATGGACAAGGACACTAGGTGTTGTGCATGACCTGCACTTCGTCGTCCTTGCGGAACGGGATGGAGCGGACATTGTACTTGTGGCGCAGCTCCATCGAGTGTGTCATGGACAAGAGCAGTAGGTGTTGTGCATGACCTGCACTTCGTTGTCCTTGCAGATGAGGATGCTTTTTAACTTACGCGAGTACGAGACTGCAGCTCAGCCTCCGAGTGGGAGGATTGCTCTCCACTCAGTAGGATTTTAGAAACTTAGGTGAGTACGTGACTGCAGCTAAGCCCCCTAGTAGGAGGGTTGCTCTCCACTCGGTAGGATTTTATAAACTTAGGCGAGTACGTGACTGCAGCTAAGCCCCCGAGTGGAAGGATTGCTCTCCACACG
>NC_041386.1:300621227-300685001 GCF_002162155.2 Triticum dicoccoides | reverse complement strand
TTAGGCTAGTACGAGACTGCAGCTAAGCTCCCGAGTGGGGGGGGGGGGTGGCTCTCCACTCGGTAGGATTCCTGAAACTTAGGCGAGTATAGGACTGCAACTAAGCCCCCGAGTGGGAGGATTGCTCTCCACCCGGTAGGATTTTAGAAACTTAGGCAAACCAGGTTCACAGCTAAGCCCCCGAGTGATAGGATTGCTCTCAACTCGGAGTAGTTTTTGGAACTTAGGTGAATCAGGTTCGCAAGCTACCCACTGGCGAATTTGAACATATAACTTGACAGGATAACAATTATTAAGGCACTACAAAAATCATGTCTTTGATAAGCAAACTAAATGATTCTTATTACAACTCGTCGGCCCGAGTGCCTAAGTGTTAAAATGGCGGAGCAGATCCGTGTTCCAAGTGCGTGGCTCGTCTTTCTTGTGTTCCACATTGTAAAGGTGATATGCTCCATTGTGGAGCACCTTGGTGATGATGAAGGGACCTTCCCAAGCAGGATCCATCTTGTGAGGCTGTTGTTGATCCACTCGGTGCACCAGGTCTCCTTCCTGAAATGCCCGACCTCTCATGTTTCTGGTATGGAATCGATGGAGGTCTTGCTGATAAATGGTCGATCGGATCAAGGCCATCTCTCTCTTCTTCCAGGAGGTCAACAACATCTTGCCGAGCCTTCTCTGCTTCAGCCTCTGAGAAAAGTTCCACTCGGGGCGCGTTGTGAAGCAAGGCAGGACGGCTTCAACCCCATAGACCATGAAGAACGGAGTCCGACCAGTCGTCCGATTTGGCGTTGTTCTCAACCGCCAAAGGACAGATGGCAACTCATCTACCCAAGTGCCTGTTGCATGCTTGAGGTCATGCATGAACCGGGGTTTTAGCCCTTGGAGGATCCAACCATTTGCTCTCTCTACCTGCCCATTCGACTGCGGATGCGCGATAGACACGTAGTCGACCCGAGTTCCTTGGGAGGCGCAGAATGCTCTGAACTCATTAGAATCAAAGTTGAAGCCATTATCTGTGATAATATTGTGAGGGACTCCATATCTGAATGTCAGCTCTCTGATGAAACTGATGGCAGTGCTTGAATTGAGACTCTTGATAGGCCTGGCTTCGATCCATTTAGTGAACTTATCGACTGCTACAAGCAAATGAGTGAAACCACATCTGCCGGTCCTCAGGGGTCCAACCATATCCAATCCCTAGACAGCAAATGGCCAGATGAGTGGAATGGTCTTCAGGGCGGAAGCAGGTTTGTGGGACATGTTGGAGTAGAACTGGCAGCCCTCACACTTGTTGACTATTTCCTTTACCATTTCATTTGCTCGTGGCTTGTAAAAACCTGCTCGGTATGCTTTGGCCACGATTGTCCGAGAGGACGCATGGCGACCACAGGTCCCCGAGTGGATATCATTGAGAACCATTCGAACTTCTTCTAGTGTAATGCATCGTTGAGCAACTCCAGTCACACTCTCTCTGTACAATCGCCCACCTATCACGGTGAAGGCTTTGGATCGATGGACGATCTGACGGGCCTCATCCTCATCTTCTAGGAACTCTTTTCCGAGTATGTATGCAACATATGGCACCGTCCAATCAGGGGTGATGACCAAAACCTCCATGATCTGGTCGACCATGGATGGGATTTCAATTTCAGCTGAGTCGGTGGAACTTTTCGGTTGTGGGAGCTCCTCTCAGAAAGGATCCTCTTGAACTAACAAAGTGTGGAGATGCTCTAGAAACACATTGCTAGGAATAGGCTCGCGCTTCGAGCCTATCTTTTCCATATCATCAACTGCTTGATTCTTGACTCGGGGTATGTGGTGGAGTTCTAACCCCTCAAACTTCTTTTCCAACTTCCTCACTGCATTGCAATAGCCAGTCATAGCTGGGCTCCTGATATCACATTCCTTCATCACTTGACTGACCACCAAATCTGAGTCACCGTAAACCATTAGGCGACGGACGCCGAGTGAAATGGCCATACACAACCCCTACAGAAGTGCCTCATATTCAACCTCATTGTTAGAGGAATCAAAGTGAATCTGGAGAACATAACTGAGCTTTTCGCCTCGCGGGGTTACCAGGACTACACCAGCACTAGAACCATTCAGCATCTTGGACCCATCAAAGAACATAGTCCAATGTTCCGAGTGAACCTGAGTCGGTTGTTGCTGCTCACTCCACTCGGCGAGGAAATCTGCTATTGCTTGGGACTTGATTGCTTTGTTTGCCTCAAACTTGATATCTAACGGAAGGAGTTAAATTGCCCACTTCGCCACTCGACCAGTTGTATCTCTGTTGTTGAGAATTTCTGATAATGGAGCATCACTGACAACTGAAACCGAGTGATTTGAGAAGTAATCTGCAACTTTCTTTGTCGTCAAATAAATTCCATAAACCAACTTCTGATAATGAGGATATCTCTGCTTGGACGGAGTTAAGACTTCGGAAATATAATACAATGGAAGCTGAACTTTGTAGGCTTGCCTTCTTCTTCCCGCTCGACCGTGACCATTGTACTGACAACTTCTCCAGTGGATGTGATATAAAGAAGTAAAGGCTCTTTGCTGATTGGAGCAGCATGCACCGGCTGGGTGGAAAGCAGGGTTTTGAGCTCTAGAAATGCTGCGTCAGCTTCAGGAGTCCACTCAAACTTGTTAGATTTCTTCATCATTCGGTAAAGAGGCAATGCCTTTTCACCGAGACGAGAAATGAATCGGCTCAATGTAGCCAGGCAACCAGTAAGCTTCTAGACATCATGCACATGCACTGGGCGTTTCATTCGGAGGATTGCACCAGCTTTTTCTGGGTTTGCATCGATCCCTCGTTCGGAAACGAGACAACCGAGTAACTTTCCTCCTAGGACTCCAAATGTGCACTTTGATGGATTAAGCTTGATATCATATCTTCTCAGATTGGCAAAGGTTTCGGCGAGGTCAGTTAGTAGGTCGGAACCTTTACGTGACTTGACCACGATGTCATCCATGTATGCTTCCACATTCCGACTGATTTGAGTGAGCTGGTACTTCTGAATCATGTGCATGAATGTGGCACCAACATTCTTGAGACCAAAGGGCGTGGTAACATAGTAAAAGCACCCGAATGGGGTGATAAAAGCTGTTCTTATTTTGTTAGGTCGATACAGTCGGATCTGATAGTACCTAGAATAAGCGTCCAAAAAGGACAAACGCTCGCATCCCGCAGTCGAGTCAACAATTTGATCGATGTGGGGCAGAGGGAAGTGATCTTTCGGGCAGGCCTGATTGATATGCTTGAAGTCGATGCACATGCAAAGTGAATCGTCTTTCTTGGGGACCATGACGACATTGGCGAGCCACTTGGAGTGGTATATCTCGTGGATGAACTCAGCAGCCAGAAGCCGATCCACCTCCTCGCCAATTGCCTTCCTATTCTCCATGGCAGACCGATGGAGATTCTCTTTGATAGGTTTTGCTTTCGGGTTGACTCGCAAACGGTGCTCATCCAGTCCCCTGGGTACACCTGGCATGTCAGAAGGCTTCCAAGCAAAGATCTCCCAGTTCTCACGGAGGCACTGGATGAGCGCTTCTTCCTATTTGCTGTCGAGTGTTTTTGAGATATGAGTCGGAGCAGCATTAAGATCGGTCGTGTGAACATGAACTTGCTTTGTCTCATCAGACGACTGAAATGAACATTCTGAAGCAGGTTTCTTGGCACATAGCAAATCACTCGGATCTGCGTTCTTCTGGTACTCTTGCATTTCCACTGCTGCCATCTATTCATCGGCAATCTTTGAGCCCTTCTGGAAACACTCCTCCGCTCTCTGCCGATTACCAGTGATCGTGATCACACCTTTGGGACCAGGCATCTTCAGCTTGAGGTATACGTAACATGGTCGAGCAATGAAGCGGGCATACGCAGGCCTGCCCAGGATAGCATGATAAGCACTGTGAAAATCCACAACTTCAAATGTCAACTTTTCCTTGACATAATTCTTCGAATTGCCGAAAACCACATCAAGAGTGATCTGGCCGAGTGAATCAGCTTTCTTCCTAGGGATGACGCCGTGGAAGTGCATATTGCTTTCACTGAGCTTGGACATCGGGATGCCCATCTCTCGGAGAGTCTCATCATACAAAATGTTCAAGCCACTGCCACCATCCATCAGGACTTTGGTCAATCGAGTGCCCCCAACGACTTGGTCGACCACCAATGCTGCCGCCCTGGGGTAGCAACACAAGCCGAATGGTCAGATTGGTCGAATGTAATGGGAGTCTTAGACCACTTCAAATACGTTCGCGTTGCCAGGGCAACCATGTTTAGTTCTCTATTAATGACTATCATTCTGCTTTTGCTCTCAACGTCAGCAAAAATCATCAAAGTGGCATTGATATTGGGGAAACTATCATCCTCCTCTTTGTCTTCATCCATATTAGATTCCTTCTCTTTCTCGTTGGGCTGGCCCTCTCAGAATTGCTGGATGAGGAGTCGACACTGTCAAGTGGTATGCTTGGGATAAATCAGGCTTCCCTCTTCATCCACCTTGGTGTGTATATGGCACGGTAAATATAGCACATCATTTCTTGCTGAGTCTTCCACCTTTTTGGGGACCCATGGTCCTTTAGGTTTTCCCTTGAATTTTCCCTGAGTCACCACTGTGGTTTCACCACGAGCGGCAGGTTCGGCCTTGCGCTTTTGTTTCCGATTGGTATTACCCCCTCCGGCATCTTAGGCGACTGGTTTATTCTTTCCACTGAAGAGTCGGTCTTCTTCCTCACCGTTAGCATACCGAGTGGCTATTTCTATCATTCGGGTCAGAGTCATATCTCCTGTCCAACCAAATTTTAGGTTAAGCTCTTTGTACCGAACGCCCTCCTTGAAGGCGCAAACTTCTTGGTGTGGTGACACGTTTTCCACTGTGTGGTGTAAAGTGTTCAACCTCTAGATGTAATCCCTCAAAGTTTCATTCGGTTTCTGAACACAATGTTGCAATTCTGTCAGCCCCGCAGGCCGCTTGCAAGTGCCCTCAAACATCCTAACAAACACTCGGGCCAATTCTTCCCAACTGAATATGCTGCCAGGAGCCAACTAACTCAACCAAGCTCTGGATGACCCTTCCAACAACCTAGGAAGATGTTTCATGGCTACCGCATCATTACCGCCACCAATATGTACAGCCACTCGGTAATCCTCTAGACAAGTGTCAGGTTTTGATTCACCGGTAAACTTACTTACCCTAGTCGCCAACCTGAAGTTGGGAGGGATTTCTGCGGCCCTGATGGCACTGCTGAAACACTCAGCTCCTGATACATGTACTCGACTCCTTGTTGGTCGATCTCTGTCCTGTCTTTCTCTGCGAGCTCTTTCCGGTCGACCAGACCTTGTACCAAAATTGACCTTGGATCAAATCCGGGTTCTCTGGGGTCGACTGGATATCATCACTCATCACCATACGGATGCCTGTCATCGGGTTTCCAAGGTGCATACGATCCGCCCCTCGGAGGGGGCGTGGGAACTCGACGGCGGTCCTCCCGGCTGAACCGATGATCATATTGCTCGTGGTTCCGACCCATGTACTACTCTTGACGGTGCCCTCAGCCCTCACGCCGTAGAGGCAATATTGGGATGTGGGCCGACTGGACAGTGTTTGCTACCATAGATCTGCTATGGATCCTATTGTGTGACTGGAAAACTGTTGTGCTCTGCTCTCCCGCTGCTCTGAGCAGCGCTCGAATCTGCAACAAACCCCTTCTAGCCTCTGATTGGGACGGCTAGATTGATTCTACTATGCGAGCCGCAGCAGTAAGGTTCTGAATTGGAGTACGGCATACCTGATGTTCGGGGGGGAACAACTGCCGCTATTGTCGACTGGATTCAGGGACCAGTCGTCGAGCGTGTTTGTCGAGTTAATGCTGAAGGTTCTCCAGCCGCGCGCGCTCAGCCAACGTGTCCAGGCATCCGGCCTCCAAGGCTTGAGCCTCAGAGGTCTCCCCAATGATGGGAGTGTGGATTGCCTCCGTATTGCGATGATGCAGCTCCTCTCGCTGATGCGAAGTAAGGGCTTGAGGACGATATTCCTTGTGAACATGCAACGGATCACCGCCACCATCGCCGCCGTCGTTGTGGCGGAAACCAGGCAGGATGCACGGCGTGTCGACCATCAGGACTTCTGTCGCAGGGTCGCTGCTGTCACACTCAGACAGAGTCTTGACGGAGCCAATCGACAGATTGAACAACCTGTAGAGAGATTCATTGGGCTCGATTACCGCGACTTAAGGGGTGGCCGACCGGCGAGCCACCGCATGCTTAATCCACCGCTGAAGCCGCGATCGACCGGATCGCTTGCAGTGACGAGCAGCGGGGAGCGAAGACGTTGTGGGATCCGACTGATACTAGGTCGACGGTTGCCGCAGAAGAACACCGCGGACGCACGCCCGAAAGTGGGTCGCCCCGCGGACGGGGAGCGCCTCGACGTCGAAGGGAGCTTCTTAAAGCCAAGCGGAGTCATCAGCGATGAAAACAAGCGCGCCAAGACGGATCTCATGACCCTCGGCCAAACCTCCACCGGAAACCATGATGATGGGAATCGGAAAAATCACAACCTCACCGGAAGTCGCTAAGACACCTGCCCCACGGTGGGCGCCAACTGTCGTGGTTCTAAGTCAGACAGTAGAAAGGGGGGTACGTAGGAGGAGGCAAGATCCTAGTTACAGCGAGATTGTGCACGCAAGCAGAGGGTTCAATGTACATTAAGTTGAGACGTTACCAGTAACGTCTCACCTTAATGTACATTGAACCCAGTGTAACATGGGACGACTGGGGTCTTGGCGCACTCTATATAAGCCATCCCCTCCTCTGGCAGAAGGGTTCACACCCCCTGTGACTTCACGCATAATCCAGTCGACCGCCTCAGGGCACAGAGACGTAGGGCTATTACTTCCTACAAGAAGGGCCTGAACTAATAAATCTTGCATGCACAACCTCGTCGTAGCTAGGATCTTGCCTCCTCTTACGTACCCCCTTTCTACTATCAGACATAGAACCACGACACACACCAAATGTCAGAATCGGGCTCCGCGGACTCTGGGGCGTGTGTGAAGATCTAACCTAGCTGCGGCCTCAAGCTCATCGCCTCATGGCTTCGCCTCATCGAGTTCGTCCGAGCTGGGAAAGGGATGACCATGGAGATTTACCCAGGTTCGGGCCACCTTACGGTATAAACCCCTACTCCTGCTTTGTGGTGGATTGGCCTCACGAGGAGGTTGAGGATGAACTAGTATAGTGGGTGAGCAGCCTGGTGAGGACTCAGAGGATGAGAATGAATCGGGTTCCCCTGTCCCCTCTATATGGTGGAGACTAGCCTATATTCATACTAGGCCCGGTTCTCTTCCGTCATAAATTAGGCGGGAAGGAATACCATAGTGGCCAATTTTGAAACGGTACAAGTGTATATCATATCCTGACGAAAGGTGGTCTTCGCCTGCAAAGCTCCTGGTCATGACGAAGTGGTGGGCTCGACGATGACATCTGTCCTACCGAGCTCGTGGTCTTGGTCTTGTTGCACTAGAATGGAAACCTTTGGGGGATCCCTTGGGAACCTGCATACGTCCTTGTCTCCTTAGCACGAAAGAGGAACTATCATGGACTGCCCCACTCATGTCCGCCTGGCCGTGGTCGTCATGGCTTACGTGATCGTGCACCTCGTGAGGCAGGGGCTTGTATAGAGATCTCTGCTCCTCCGGAGACAGGCTCGGGAAGCTACTCCTCGGGAGGTCTTAGTGTTGTTCACCTCGCGAGGGCCTTGTCCTTGGGGTCTTGTAGCTGGGCGGTACGAGCCTCGGACGGAGCCACACGCTGGGCCGCAAGCAAGTAGGTCTGGGTACTCCCGATCCCAGGATGCCAACATGGTGCTCGTCTTGGGTGCTGTGTGGAAAGCTCTTGTGATGACAAAAGTTCCTCCTTGAGCGACAGTGACGAGGAGGACACCGATGGGGAGGATGATGGTGGCATGTAGCCGGTCATCAAGTCCGAAGACATCGACTTGTACTCCGATTGAGCACCAGGAGCACCATCATCACCAACTAGGCGTCAAAAGCACCATCATCTATAGCTGGACCCCGGCAGAGCGATTTGCCTGGGGTGCTTGGCTTGGACATTACCGTCACCTCCATCTGGACTCTGGCATGCTCGTGGACTCCAGCTTCATCTTTCCTGCTGGAGTTCCCGTCAAGCCGTGTCCCTCTGGTCCTGACGGGGGTGACCAGGGCATCGCCTAGATACTCTCTCCATCCCTGGCTTCATCTTAACTGCCGAGGAGGCGCTCTCCCGATCTTATTGGGCTGCGTCCTTATGGTCCTCGCAGGGGTGACCAGGTTATCACCCAGGCGCTCCTTTTTCCCTCCTTGCTCTTAATGTAAACCCTATGAGGAGAGGGACAAGAAAGGCATTACAGAGCACTTCTCTTTTTCACTAAAAATATGTATGTTGCTGTTGTGTTTGAAATAAATATAAATAATTCCCATCCATATTCACATATGTATGATTTGTACTTGTCATATGCAATTTTTGAGAAAGAAACTTGTCGGAGATGCGTGCTTGCCTTAGATGTTGTATTTTGCAAGTCCGATATCCGGCAAAGCCTCTTGCCGGTCTCAAACGCGGCATCAACTAATCATGTCTAGCAAACTCGAGGCAAGGATAGGAGTGCGAATGGAGGTTGGCCTCTTGTCGGATTTAAACACAACTGCAACTATCCTGTCGAGTAGACCCGACCCGAGGTGCGGACAAGAGCGCGAATCAAAGACATGGCAAGGTCTCCTCGTGTGCTAGTTTCTCATACGTCGATGCAATATGGGATGATGGGAAATGTTAAATGAAACAAACTTCTGACTTATCTTTCATTGATGTGCTTATTATCGTCTGGATAAAAAGGTGTCGCCACAGTTTACAAGCATGTGTACCACCATCCTTCCTCCGAGAAAGATGCTCGTGAGGAACACTTCTGCCTTTGGCACAAAACAAAAAGAAGGAAAAAGATGGTAGAGGGCCCTTAATAGCACATTTGTCATCCTACTTAAACAAGTGTAACCACATGTCATTCTTGCTGTAGCATATGGATAAAACATGCATGCATGTTTTGGAAAACACCTAGTTTTATTCAGATATGCACAGCTCTACACCTGGCTTTGTACAAAGGGTTACAAGCTTGTAAACTATACTTGTACAAAACGAATTGCTAGGGCAAGGCCCGACAACCGTGCCTTATGGGCAGAACTTGCAAAGATGCTCAATATCCCATGAGTTTTGCACCCGAATGCCATCTTCAGTCACCAGATGGACTGCGCTAGGTCTGGTGACTCATACAACCCTGTAAGGGCCTTCCCACTTCAGCCTCAACTTGTTTGTATCCTTGATAGACTGAACATGCCGAAGGACAAGGTCGCCTTCCTCAAGGCTCCGGGCATGTACCTTGCAGCTATGGTAGCAACACAAGGCTTGCTGGTAGCATGCAGCACGCATAGCAGCACGAAGACGATCTTCCTTGAGGAGCACGACATCGTCATGTTGGAGCTGCTGTTGCGCTACTTCATCGTAAGAAAGTACTTGAGGTGACCCGTATATGAGTACTGTTGGGAGCACTGCTTCTGCACCATAGACTATGGAGAAGGGTGTCTGGCCAGTAGCTCGATTTGGTGTCATTCTGAGTGACCAAAGAACCACCGGCAACTCATCAATCCAGTGCCTCCTGCACTTGTGCAGCCTGTCAAAAGTTCTTGTCTTGAGCCCACGCAATACTTCACCATTTGTTCTTTCTGCTTGTCCGTTGCTCCTTGGGTGAGGAATGGATGCAAAACAGACCTTGCTCCCAATTATCTGAATGTATTGCATGAAGGCGTTGCTCGTGAATTGTGTGTCATTGTCAGTGATGACCCTGTTTGAGACTCCAAACTGGCATAGTATTCCTTTGAAGAACTTGAGGGCTGATTGTGCAGTTACCTTTCTCACCGGCTCTACATTAGGCCACCTTATGAACTTGTCGATGGCGACGTACAAGAACTCAAAGCCCCCTGTAGCACGAGGCAAGGAGCCAAAACTAGCGAGCCCCCAGACTGAGAAGGGACATGATAAACGAATTGTTTGGATGGGTTGTGTTGGTTGGTGTATGTTCTTGGAATGGAGCGGGCATGCTTCACATCTTGTTACTAGCTCAGCTGCATTCTAGAGGGTAGTGGGCCAATAAAATCATTGCCGGAAATCCTTCCCGACAAGCGTTCTTGCTCCTATCTGAGAACCACACATGCCTCCATGTATCTCTGCCAACAACATAAGTCCATCTTCCCGGGTAATGCATTTCAACTCACTCCATTTGGTCTCTTTGTGCACAGGATGTTATCCACATAGTGGTACATACTCGACTGACGGGCTACTTTCTCAGCTTGCTATTATTCATCGGGAAGTTCTCCTTTTGGAGGTATTGAACTATCTGTTATGCCCGTGTTGGAGCTTGGCGCTCGACAACAAGGACTAAAGGAATCTCTTCGGCCACAGGAGCGATGGTCTCATTAGGAAGAATCGGGGATTCTTCGTGAGGCCGCTTCTCACCGGCAGGTGCGTGACTGCTTCCAACAACTACTTGACCGATGGCTTCTGGGAGCTCTACCGGAAAGTTTTTACCGGTGCATATCTTTCTTCTTTCCACGGCTCTTGTTTACGGGGTAATCGTGGGTTGAGTCAAATGGAGCACAAAAGTCCCTGGTTCCACAAGTTGCTTTTGGGCAGCACACTTTGACAGCTGATCAGCCATGCTGTTTTCCGAATGAGGGGCATGCTCTGTTTGCAAGCCATCAAAGTGTTCTTCCAACTTTCTCACTTCATCCACATACGCCTCCATCAAGAGGCTCTGATAATCCTTCTTTACATGCTATACCACAAGCCGTGAATCTTCGTGAAGGACTAACTTTTTGATTCCCAACTCTACCGCAATTCTTAGGCCGGCAAGCAATCCCTCATACTCCGCGGTATTGTTGGTAGTTTCCTCATGGGGGAAATGCATTTGAACCACGTGCTTGAGATGCTCTCCGATGGGAGCGATAAGTAGCACCCCGGCACCAGCGCCTTGCAACGAGAAAGCAACATCAAAGTACATGATCCAATTCTTGTCAGTCTCCTTGCGTGGGAGTGCTGATTCCTGGATCTCATCATCTAGCGTTGGTGTCCATTCTGCAAAGAATTCAGCCAAGGCTCTTCTCTGGGAAAAAACTGATAAGAGTGACGGGTACTAGGAGAGGCGACTAGGAGAGCTCCGCGCTGGTGGCCACCCTTCCCTTGCCGGAGTCCATTCCGAAGCCGGCGCCCACCTCCCTCACGTCGGTGGCCACTACGGCACTGGCATCCACAACACTCTCTCTTAGTCCCATGGTTGCTTCGGGCGGTTCTTCTGCTCCCTTGGGTGGTGGCGTAGCCGGGTCGTGGACCATGGCACCAATCAACCTTAACTTCAACCGTGGCAAGGATTTTCAGGCAAGTGTTCGTTCCAAGTTTGGCCATCTGGTGGTGTTCTCACCAGGCTTTCGACAAAAAGTGTTTATTTTGGTGGTTTCGTTTAGCCCTGCTTCTTTCAAATTGGATATTCATACGCTTAGTGTGGCTCTTCATGCCACTTTTGGAGGCTATACCCAAGGTTTTCGAGTTTCTCTTCTCAAGGATAGATCATTCAAGTTCTCCGTTGCTTCTAAGTCTGTTGGTTTCCAAATTTACAATGGTAGTAAAGTGTCTGAAAAAGATTTCGAGATGGTTTTCATCCTTTGGGGTAATGGTGGACCGCATTGGATTAGAGAAGAACAATTATTTTACAAAGAAGAGGAGGATGAGTGGACTCTGGTTGGCCGTAATGGTAGACCGGTTGTTGTTTCCTCCGGCGATCGCCGGAGCAGGTCACCGGGGCGAGGAACACGTTTAGTTTTCCAACGTCTTTCAGGCAGCATTCAAGGAGGGCGTGATTCTAGCGTGCTGCAAATTACTCAAGGTATTACAGGGCAATCTAATGACCTAGATTCCACGTTGCAGGGACCGGTCAATAACGTGCATGAGCGCATTTATGACCCACGTATGTGTTTTACGTGTGGTGAAGTTGGCCATATTGCTAGGTTTCGTCCCCGACCCCGCTCTATGTGCACTGGGCTATGGCCTATTATTCGGTTTGATCCTTTTCCAAGCCCACCAGCTGAGGCATGGGCTCCAGGGGAGGTGGAGTCTTGGTTTACCCAACACGGGCCCGTTATCCAATTCAGGCAAGCGACATCATTCAAAGAGCTGGTCACGGGACATTTCTCTAATTTCCAACCGAGACCAGTGCCAGACTCCTTGCATTCCTCTGCTCTCTCCTTTTGTGCCGCTCCATCGACTTGTTCGCCACCTACCTCTGACACCTCTCCACCATGCAGTGAGCTCCACCAGTGCTCTGCTCCTTCAATGGCGAACATGCCCATAGACCCGCAACCTTTCGTCCCACAAGGATTCCAGATTCAGCACATCTAAGGCCGTACAGGGGTTTCTCGGGTGGTGCTTCCGCATCGAGCTCGCCGCCATGAGGATTGGGCGATTGCTACTATCCAGCCTCTGCCAGACGAGGTACTATTTCCTAATGTCAGAGCGGTTCTAGAGGATTTCCTGCAGCATGATCATGTGGCTCAAGTGGGGGTCAGAGACATCCAGCCATGCCCATTTGGGGAGGCTTATGTTCAGTTACGGCATGTGCGTGGCAGAGATAGGATGGTTAGGGATAGCCCGCATGCTTTTGGGGATGTGTTTATTTCCTTCTCTAGGCACAATGAGGGCCGCAACATGAGGAGAGTCAATTTCAATAGGGTTTGTTGGTTGTTGATCGTGGGTATTCCTTTTGATAACTGCAACACTGAAGATGTTGCTGCAGCAATTGCGAGATTTGTGAAGATTATTAGTTGGGAAAAAGAGGATGCTCTGAAAGGGAAGGTTCTTGTTAAGGCTAGAGTTACTGACTTTCTTGAAATTCCTAAAATTTTAAGGTGGACTGAGGGCGAGATGTTTGAGGCTGAATCTCTCACAAGTTCAATTGAAGTGCTCATGGAGGAAATGTTGGGTGGAGGCCCACCTGACGAAGACCCTATCCCACCTCCTGGCATTGATCCACACCCCATTCCCCTTAATGCAAATGATTTTCCTAGTTTTCATCATGCACAGATCAATAATGTGCAAGAGAATGAGGAAGAGTGGGATGATTGGGAGGAGCAGGGGCATTGGGCTTTCCCTCAACCTGTGCAAGAGCCTATGAATGTACAGCAAGAAGAAGTTATGGTGGATGAGAATGAGGCAGTGCCCAATAGCAGCATCACTACTACAGTATCTCTGTCAGATGGGATTCTGTCACACAATGTTTTGGGAGGGTTAAACCATAGTGATGAACTCCCCAATTGGGTGTTGGTCTGCAGAATTTGCTGCAGGCCTACCCACCTGACTTGGAGGAGTAGAATGATTTTGTCATTCTAGTCCAAGCTATTGCTCAGGAGAATGACATTCAGCAGTTAGTTGAACCACTGCAGGTCTTGATTCCTATGGATATTCCTGCTACTACTACTCCACTTGCACCTGCTGAGGTTTCTCAACCTAATCTTGAGGATTCTGCTCAGGTTGCTCAAGATGTTGACCACCTGCCTGTCCCATTGCTGCAGTCTGTCCCTTCTGTTACAGTTCAACAGGAGACCACACAGGCAACCACAGGTCCTGCTGTTCCTGAGATATTTAAAGAAAATCTGGTGATCAGTCAGGGTACATTGCTCAGGAACAAGTCAATGATTTTGATATGGCCTTGGGTGCATCCCAACACAATACCGTCATTCCAGGTACATCTAAAGGTAATACCCAAAAGGTTCACTCACTTTCTTCCTTTGACTATTGCAACCTAGTGCAAGCTCATGCTATGTCAGTTATTAATGGAGATCACTTAATTCTGAAGAAGGTTTGGATCTGTGGGTTAAGCATTTTGATCCAACTTCCCAGGAGGGGAATAATTCTATGATAGCTAAAATACCTGTAAGTTGGTTCAACTTCATTCTGAACCTGCTACTTACACCTGATAGATTTGACTGGGCTGTGAAGCTGCTCAAGTCTTCTTTATGGCACACTTTGACTGATAATTGTAATCAGGAAGACACTATGACATTCTTAATTCCTGATACTTGTGCTGTGAACCAGGCTCCTGTTTGCCAGAACATTATTTCTGCAAGTCAATATAAAGAGAATGATGGAGTTAGCCCAGCAGCTCACTCTTCCTCTGAGGCCAGCAGTCCCCTCAAGAGAATCTCCCCAAACAACATAATTCTGCTACCTGCTGGTGAGGCCATCTCCAGGAAAAGAAGAGGAAAGGGGCCCTTAGTGGAAACCCAGGTAAGAAGAAGGGGTAGAATTAGGGAGGAGAATAATGGGTTCAAAAGAAATTCATGTGGTAGAAAGGATTGTTTACCATGCAATGATGCTCCCCCAATCATTTAGAATAAGATTGTTAAGAACCTTACCAAATCTTTTTGCAAGGTTGCTGACGAGGAGCTCCAGGAGAAGTTGGCTAAAAGGCCAAAGAACAAGGAGATGGAAAAGGAAGAATTGGCCATGGTTTCCAAGGCCAAGGAGGACAACAAAGGAGATAGTTCTTAATGATTAGTTCTTTTAGCCCTAGGAGTGCACCTGTGGTGTCTGCAGCTTTTGCTCTGTTTCTGGTACTTGTATGGGTCTGTCAGACTGTATTGCTCTGGGTCTGTAATTCCCTTATTTTGGGCATCTGTCACTATTGGATTATGATGTCACTTAATGCTCCCTACTATATTGAGGCCCCTGCTATGCCTGCCATGATTCTGATGTGTGTTAGGTTTTCGTTCTCTGGTTGTGTGGATTGGCTCATACATGTTTTGCTGTCTGCATGTGAGGGCCTCACTTGGTGGGCAACTGCACAGTTTCTAACCAGGGGTCTTTTTCTCAGCAGTTCCTGGCCTTATATAGTTATTTGTCTCAAGGGCTGGACCTTGAGTGTTGCTCAAAAGCCTTCAGTTTTCAATCATGAATAACAACAGATCTTGGAGTATTTTAAATTGGAACATCAGGGGTATTAACTCAGATAATAAATGGCTGGCTATTAAGCAAAAAATTGAAGAGAGTGCTGCTAGTATCCTTTGTTTACAAGAAACAAAGAGAGAAAATTGAAGAGAGTGCTTCTGGAGGGATTCTGATTGCTTGGAATGCTGGTCTTTTCAAAGGGGAGCTGATGTTTACAAACAGATTCTCTTTATCTGTTAAGTTCACATGTAACAGTTCTGCTCAAACATGGATCTTGACAAACATTTATGGACCCTGTGAGCAAGTTGACAAAGTGGAATTCCTTAACTGGTTTAGTAATATTGAAATGCCTCCTGAAGAGGACTGGATTATTATGGGTGATTTTAATTTCATCAGATCTCCTTCTGACAAAAATAAACCTGTGGGTGACATCAATCAAATGCTCCTATTTAATGAAGCTATTAGCAATTTGGGGCTAGTTGAACTACCATTAAAAGGCACACATTACAGTTGGAGTAATATGCAAGAGAACCCTTTACTTGGAAAGTTGGACTGGTTCTTCACCTCTGCTGCTTGGATGACTTCCTATCCTGACACTACAGCCCTGCCTCTTGCTAGGCCAATCTCTGACCACCTCCCTTGTATGATCAAAGTGGGGACTACAATCCCAAGATCAAAAGTATTCAGGTTTGAAAATTACTGGTTAAAGCATTCATCTTTCAAGGATCTTGTTAAAAATGCTTGGGACATTCCTGTGGGGTTTACTGAACCTGCAAAAATCATAAATGCTAAGTTGAAGCACCTCAGAAGGAGTATCAAACTATGGATCAAGGACTAGCCCTGTATGAGAAAACAAATTGCTGAAATTAATGAGTGCATTTACCTCCTTGATTTCTTTGAGGAATTCAGAGTGCTCAGCACATTTGAGTGGAATTGCAGAAACATGCTGAAGGATCACTTATTGACCATTCTCAACAATCAAAAGATTTACTAGAAACAAAGAGGAAAGATTAAGGGAGTTAAGTTTGGAGATGAGAACACAAAGTTCTTCCACACAAAAGCCTCAATCAACTTCAGACATAATAAAATTGCAATTCTGAGAAATGAGGACAATGTAGAAATCTTAGACCATGCTGGCAAAGCTGGAATTCTTTGGGAAGCTTTTAAAAAAAGGTTGGTAAATCAGAGGGACACACCATGCATTTTGTCCTTCACAACTTATTGAGTCAGCAAAACAATCCTGAAATTTTCCAAGATTTAGAAAAACCTTTCTCTGATGAGGAGATCAACTAGATTGTGAAAGAGTTACCACAGGACAAGTCTCCTGGCCTAGATGGTTTCAGTAATGAATTCATTAAGTCTTGTTGGGATATCATAGGGCAAGATGTCATGAATCTCATCCATGCTTTTCATGCTGGTAATATTTCTCTTGAAAGCATTAACACTTCTTACATCACATTGGTTCCAAAAAAAGAGGTGCCTATGAATCCAAATGACTTCAGACCTATTTCTTTACTTAATGGTGTGTTCAAGATCATCACAAAATTGCTGGCAAACAAGCTACAAAAAATTATTCTGCAACTGATTCACATAAACCAGTATGGGTTTTTAAAAGACAGTGTGATTCAGGATTGTCTAGGATGGTCATATGAGTATTTGCATCAGTGTTACAAGTCAAGAAAGGAGCTTCTGGTTCTCAAGTTGGATTTTGAAAAGGCATTTGATACTATTGAACACCAAGCCATAATAGACATTTTGAGAGCAACAGGATTTGGGGAGAGATGGATCTCTTGGATACAAATGTTGTTTAACTCTGCTTCTTCTGCTGTCATGCTAAATGGAGTTCCTGGCAAGAGATTTTACTGCAAAAGGGCAGTCAGGCAAGGAGACCCTCTGTCACCACTGCTATTTGTCCTAGCTGCAGATTTACTCCAATCTATCTTATATAAAGCAAGGGACCTTGGGCTTCTTACTAATCCTCTACAAATAAATTCATGCCCTGATTTTCCAATAGTACAATATGCTGATGCTACTTTACTGGTTATGAAAGCTGATGCCAGAGAACTCTTTTGTCTTAAAGCTCTCCTGAATACCTTTGCCACAGCCACTGGGCTTAAGGTGAACTACCAGAAATCCATCATGGTTCCAATTAACATCAATCAGGAAAGGGTGGAGATTTTTACTAATACTTTAAACTGCCAAAGAGGAGTTTTCCCATTCACATATTTGGGTCTCCCTTTAGGTTTGTCTAAACCCAATGTTGAGCAATGTATGCCAATGGTTCAAAGAATTGCAAAAAGACTGGCAGGCTTGGCCACTTTCATGACAAGTGCTGGAAGATTTTTACTGGTAAAGTCTGTGCTGGCTTCTCTACTAATTTTTTTCATGGCTTGTCTAGATGTTCCAGTTACAATCAGACTTCAAGTGATCAAATACCTAAGGCGTTGTCTATGGAGAGGTTCTGACATGGAAGATCATAGACCTACTTCTGTAGCTTGGACTACATTTTGCAGACCAAAGAACCAAGGAGGTTTGGGAGTTATGGAATTTTTTTCTTAGAATAAAGCTCTGCTAATGAAAAATCTGCATAAATTCTACAACAGACATGATATTCCTTGGGTTAACGTCATTTGGGAAACACATTACCAAGACAATAAACTTCCAGGTCAAAATTTGGTAGGGTCTTTCTGGTGGAAATCTATACTTCAACTTATTGATCAATACAAAGCCATGGCCAGGTGCCACATAGGAGATGGAAGAACTGCTCTTTTTTGGACTGATTTGTGGAGCAATGTGGTATTACAGCAAGAATATCCTCACCTGTTCTCCTTTGTGCAAGACTCCACTATGACTATGCAACAAGTGGTCAACACATAATACCTTGAAGATTTGTTCCACTTACCTCTATCTATTCAAGCCCATCAACAGTTTCTCCAACTAGAGGACAAATGTCATGTACTAAGACAGTCAGATTTTCAAGGTATGACTGACACTTGGATTTATATTTGGGGAAGTAGTACCTTCACTACCTCAAAAGCATACAATGTGATCATAGGAGTCAAACAAGTTCCACCTCATTTTTCGTGGGTTTGGAAATCTTCATGCCAACCTAAGCACAAAATGTTCTTCTGGATGCTCCTACATGATAGAGTGAACACAAGAAACTTGCTGAGAAGGAAAAGTTTTGTTTTGGAGGAATACAACTGTGATGTGTTGAGCTGCCAGCAAGAAGAGACACTACATCATTTATTTTGGGGATGTCAGTTTTCAAGGAATTGGTGGGATTTCATATGTCCACAAAAGATCTCCAAATCTGTCTGTTCTGGAAGCTTTCCAAGATTTAAAGGATAAGTTGAGAGTACCCTTCTTCATGGAAATTATCATTCTGGGTTCTTGGGCTATTTGGATTGTCAGAAACAACAAGATTTTTGAGAACATTCAACCTTCGTTTCAAAGATGGAAGCACATTTATTTTGAGGAATTGAAGCTGCTATCCCACAGAATTAAGAATAAGTATGCCAGTGATTTCAACTCTTGGCTGGAAATCTTGATTTCCTCTTGAAGATAGCTCTTCTCTGTTTTTGTTTCTTTGTTCTTTTAGTTCTTTTTTAGGGGCTCACCTCAAGCCCTCTTTTCTTATTCTTTTAGCTAGCCTAGCTTAGCTTTTAGTTGTTTTTTTCTTTTCTTTGGCTCCTTTTGTACAGTACTTCCTGTTCTTTGTTTCATAACATAAAAATTGCAGTGGGCTTTTCCCCTACTGTTCATAGTCAAAAAGGCTCTTCTCTGGATGGTTGGCGTGCTCTTAAACTTGGGCGCAAAGCTCGACAGCTCCAGTTCCCACTCCACTATCTTGTCGGTTGCCTTTGGATTCCTTAGAATGCATTGCAAGGGAAAGTGGGTGACCACCGTAATGTCATGTGCATGAAAATAGTGGCGCAGATTCCTGGAAGCCATGAGCAGGCCAACAAGCAACTTCTGCATGCCTGAATACCTTGACCTAGCCCCCTATAGAAGGGAACTAACAAAGTAGACTGGTCACCGCACCACTTTCTTCTTTGATGTAACTTCCTCCTTAGTTGTTTCTCCTTGCACCATTGTGTCTTTCTCAGCATCTAGCCTTGCCATAGAAGTTGCTACCTTGTCGATGGAGGGCATTGCCGCTGGCGCTTCCTCATTATAAGCTTCCCTCTGCGCAACTAGTGCATCACTGACAACTTGATTCGTTACCGCTAAATATAGCAACAATGGCTCTTGTGGTTTAGGCGCGACTAGAACTAGCGCCGAGGACAAGTATCTTTTCAGGTATTGTAGCGCACCATCCGCTTTCGGAGTCCAGTTTACCGGACCTGCCTTTTTCAAGATCTTGAAAAATGGCAGGGCGCGCTCAACAGTCCTTGAAATGATCCTGCTCAGAGATGCGACACAACTGGAAGACGCCTCACATCCTTGACGGACTTGGGTGTTGGATTTGCTCGATGACCTTAATCTTGTGGGGGTTCACTTTGATCCCTCACTGTGATATAAAGAATCCAAGGAGCTGGCCGAAGGGGACTCCAAACACACACTTCTCGAGGTTGAGCTGCATGTTGATCTTCCGCAAGTTGGAGAAGGTTTTCTCCAGATCCTGGATGATTGTGGATTTATCCTTGGTTTTGACCATGATATCATCCATATAGGCTTCTATGTTCCTGTGCAATTGTGGCTCAAAGCTGATCTGAACTGCCCTTGCAAACATTGAACCAACACTCTTCAAACCGAAAAGCATCTGCACAATGTAGTACATGCCACATGGAGTAATGAATGCACTTTTCTCTTCATCTTCTTTGGACATGAATATCTGGTGATACCTGGAGTAGGCATCAAGAAACAAGAGTAGATCACAGTCGGCAGTGGAGTCCACAATCTGGTCGACACGCGGCAAGGGAAAGGGATCTTTTGGGCATGCCTTGTTGCAGTCAGTATAATCAATACAAAGCCTCTATTTCCCATTTGCCTTGCGCACGATGACCAGATTTGGCAACCAAGTTGGATGTGGCACTACTCTAACCAGGCCAGCTCCCTCGAGTTTCTTGATCTCTTGTGCTATGAATTGTTGTCATTCCAATGCTTGCTTCCTGACCTTTAGCTTGACGGCCCGAGCGTGAGGGCAAACAACAAGGTGGTGCTCAGTGACCTCCCTAGGAACACCAGGGATGTCAGATGGTTGCCATGCTAACATGTTGCCGCAGCCCCTTTGCTGGTTCGGTAGGGGGTCATTTGACGTGAAGAGCAAGCACATCAGGAGACGTCGTGATCTTACCCAAGTTCGGGCCGCTGAGAAGCTGTAGCACCTAGAATGCGATTCTATCCCAATCACGTGAGGAACTCATGATTGGGGGATAACCGCATTTCAATCGCATAGCATGGTGGATATCATTACAACATACCATGTACCAAATAGATAGAATACAAGATAAAGTCTTACACTCGCCACAAGCTACAACATGAATACAACAGTTCATCAATACATAGCCATCATCATACAGAAGAGCAGGATCCAACTATAGATGAAATCAAAAGAAAAAGAAGAACGACATCCACCCTGCTAATCCCAGGCTCGCGATCCGGACCCTTTACCTTGATCGAAGAAGAAGAAGTAGAAGAAGAAGAACTCCAAATAAGAAAGCATCACAGTCATGCCATATCATCGCATTACCTGTACCTGGAACTGTTGTTGTAGTAATCTGTGAGCCATGAGGACTCAGCAATCCCATTACCATGGGTATCAAGTCTAGCAAAGCTTAATGGGTATGGAATGGATTAGTGGTGAGGTTGTAGCAGCAATAAGCATTGTATGGTGGCTAACTTATGAGACAAGAAGAAGATGAGAAACTATGCAAACGGTCGCAAGCTAGCAATTATCAAGAAGTGATCCTGAACTACTTACGTTCAAACATAACCCAACCGTGTTCTCTTCTCGAACTCACTCGAAAAGAGACAGTCACGGTTACACATGCGGTTTGTGTATTTTAATTCGGATCTGGTGTCAAGTTCTCTACAACCGGATGTTAAAAAATTCCAAACTGCCACATAACAACGGGCATGGCTCTCGAAAGTTTAAACCCTGCAGGGGTGTCCCAACTTAGTCCATCACAAACTCTCATGATCAATGGAGGAAAATCCTTCTCTCGCAACGACCCGATCATGCTTAGAATCACGGTTCACAAGACATTTAGACAATGATAAAACAAAACTAGCAAGATCGCCTGATGTGCCGACAAATCCCGATAGGAGCCACACGTATCTCGTTCTCAGGGCACACTGGATGGTGTCGAGGTATGTGCGCAACCACCTATGGGATCGGGCGGCCCCTTACTGGTTCGGTAGGGGGACATCGCATTGCACAAAGAGCAGACCAGTGTATGGCAGCGCGACGGAGAGCACACAAGCAATTTACCCAAGTTTGGGCTGCCACGAGGCGTAGGACCCTACTCCTGCTTTGGTGGATTGATGGTGGAGTGAATATGGTGATGCGTAGTACACTTGCCCGACAGGGTTCGCCTTGGGGCCGCAGCGACTACGCGCGTATGGTGGCTTGGGTTCATCAACTTTCCCACCTTCTAACCCCTCCTACGGGTGTTGTCGGATCACGGGGTTCCAGCAGACCCTTGGGGTTCGAACTTTGGGGTGCGCGCGAAGTTCTTTCCCTCCTACCGATCTACACCCTAGCTCGCTAAGGTCTTACAGACGAACTCGACGCACTCGCAACACAAAGACACAAGGTTTATACTGGTTCAGGCCACCGATGTGGTGTAATCCCATACTCCAGTGCGGTGGTGGTGGATTGCCTCTTGGGCTGATGATGAACAGTACAAGGGGAAGAACAACCTCCTGAGGTTGAGGTGTTCTTGTGCTTGGTGGGCTAAGGGTTGGCCTTTGATCAGATCGGCCGAGATCTCTCAATCTCTCTCTCTCTCTCCCCCTCCCCGCCTTTCTTGGGGGTGGCTAGTTCTACTTATATAGGCCCTGGTCCTCTCCCCAAATATTGAGCGGGAACGAAGCCAACAACGGCGGCCAATTTGAAAGGGGACAGCTAGTACAAACTATCATTACAAAAGGTGGTCTTCGCCTGCCAAAGGTTCTGGCGGTGACGCCATCCTGGGCTCCATGGTGACCTCCGTCCTGCCGTCCTTCTGGTCTTGGTCCTGTTGCACCGATATGGAAATCTTTGCCTGATGCCTCGGTACTCCGTGCCTGCGCTTGCCTCCTTAGCACCAAAGAGGAAACAAGGACGCTGCGCGCGCTGGCGCCCGCCTGGTGTCGATCGTCGTGGCCCACCTCACGAGAGCCTCGCGAGGTTTGCCCTGCCTTGATATCTTCGCTCCCCGCGAGGCAGCCTGATGAGGTTGCTCCTGAGGAGGTCTTGCGTCATCCGCCTCGCGAGGCTTGCCCCCTCGCGAGGGTGTTGAATGCCTTTGTTGATGATGATGGGCCGTACAGACCTGCCAGCACAGCCACGCCATGGGCCGCAGGTAGGCAAGTCTGGGGACCCCTGTTCCCAGAACGTCGACAGGTGCCATTGGCCTTCTTTTATAGATTAAGGGGTCACCACAATGGCAACACAGTCATTATCCACTGATATCATAGTGAATAGTGCTATCATACCTAACTTTGTGGGCTGACAGGGTGCATTAAATGCGCCTCTTGGTGTCACATCACTGGTCGCCCGGCAAGGCTTGCCGGGCTATTTTACCAGCTCCACACCTGTCTCCTTGACACGTCGCAGGAGGGGTGTCATCTATAGGCTTCTTCTGTAGGAAATAGCTGTCATGTGGCGAACGGCTACCAGTTAATCATCTTGCGGCTTGATACCGCACTGATTGACGACGTGGGTCGCGCTTGATTGGTTGGTGGGGTGGTTCGGCCCCCGCGAGCCTAGGCAGACCTTTGCTAGGATGCCTTGGTCGCCTGCTCCTTGTGGTGACCTTGCCCCTTGCCGAGCTCACCTGCCCGGCAAGGGAGGCCCTTCTCTTGCCGATATCTTGCTCTTCTGGCTCGATCTCGGTCTTTCCGAACTGCATGTTGGTTCCTCAAATCTCTTGGTCCTTCAATCTCTGACTTGGGTTGGTGCTTCAATCTTGATCTCGTGCCTGTGCACAGTCTGGGCAATAGACCCAGGGTTTTCTGAACCGATAGAAGCCCCCGGGCCTGCCCCAAACGTGTTGTTGAGCATCGTCGGGGTAGGGCCTAATAAGTGCACAGGCAAGGTTATTGAAGGGGTTGGCCCCTTGAGTTTTCCATTGCTGCTTCCTCAGCCTTGATTCCGGGCCAGTTTCCGGTTTCCCCATGCGTGTTGTAAAGCCAATAGTGGTGGGGCCGCGCTAGTGATGGCCCGTCAGTGACTTTAATGCACGGGGTAAAAACTGCCACTTTACTCTTCCCACAACATGCTCTTATCCATAGCCAGGTATGCAACATGCATCGCGCGGGGTAGGTAATGGAGTCGCGTGGCGTGGGAGAGTACTTTGGAAAGTGCCCGCCCATCTCGAATTGGTGGAGGAGGGCGGTGGTCACCCGTGGATGGAGCAGCTGCCCCTTCCTGCCCGGCCTATAAAAGGGAGGGGCGGAGGAGGGCGGAGTCACCCACCTTCGTGGTCCTCCTCTCCTCATCTTCTATTTCTGCTGGTCATGTTTGAGAAGGAAGCCTGGGGCTAGCCCCCAGGCTTTGGCTCGGGGCTTTTCTTGCCTCATGTCGGTGCGAATGCTTGGGGAGTGAGCCTGGTCCTTGGCATGGCGAGTCTTTTGGTATCTCTGATGCTTGTCCGGGAGGAGGGGCTGGAGAACGTTGGTAATTCCAGAACTTCCCCTCCCGGAGGTCTTAGGACCGACGTCGACGAGAGGCGCGCTTTCCTACCCACCAAGGTGGGGTGCGGCGCACCTCGAGCCCCCTGGCCATTCCGGTTGCTTACTGTTGCTCCACTGCAGGCTTTGGACCAGAGTCTTGGCGCTTTCCGGGAGCAGCGGTGGTGAGGAGAAAGCGGGGCAAGACGGAGAAGGCGAGTGGCATGGGGTCAGGTCGGAGTACGATGGTGTGGATGCCTTCGCCTTCGACCATCGTCCTTCCGCCTCATCTTCCTGCTCTTCCCCTCCCACCTAGGCACTGCCATCACCAGCCTCTTAGGGTGATAGCCGGGGAGGGATGTCCTCTTGGTGCCTTCTCCTCGCCTCCAGCAGTCTTCCGGTTGAGCTTTGGTGGATGACTCCACCGGCGCCCAAGCCAGGGCTTCTTGTTGGTTCTAGAGCTGGTGACCAGAAGGCGCCGCCCCATCCCCCGCACTCCTCCTTCGCAGCCTCGCCACTCCCGGTCTTGTCAGGCCGTGCCCAATGGGCCCTGATAAGACCGGGGTGGGCTCCTGCTTGGGTGCTCCTTTTCTCGTCTTTTCCTCCTTCTGCCACAATGCCTGAAGGAGGGAAAACGAAAAGAGGGGATCATGGGGCATTTATCTTTTTTTAATCTTAATCTTGTAGGCAATCGCCAAATTTTAATTCAAATAATGTAATCCTTTCATCCATGTTTGTGTTCTGTAATGCTTGTACTTCTATCTGCATGTCAATGAAAGAGATAAACATTGCCAAGAACCCGTGCATGTATATGTCTATGCAGAGGTAGAGTGCCTCTTTACTGTAATTAAACGAGCTTTCCCTGGCAGTATCCTGCCGGCACCCTTTTCGTCTTCCGGAGAACCATGTTTGCCGGGGAACAGACTGAGGTGCCAGCCCCTCGCCCACTCCCTTTTTACCAAGGGCCACTGTGACCATCCAGGCTGAAGCAGCGTTCGAGCCAAGGATGGGAGCACCCTGGTTCCAAGAGAGCGGCGAGGTTTCTCTATGCACAAATTATAGCTTACAGAACACTAATGGACAAGAGGTAAACTTATCTGTTTGGCTTGCCGGAGATCACTGTGCCGTGCAATCTTCTTGTCCCTTATGAAGTCAAGTTCACGGCAGGAACTGCAACTTCATGTAGGTGAGAATGAATGCAGGATGCAATCCTATCCATATGCATATGCAAATGCTCATGAAATGCTTATGCAGTGTTCTGGGTGTGCTCGTGCATGCATGCGATCTTGATCAGCCCCCCCACAGCGCTTCTTTATTTTCTTTGACAAGGGGTCATCACCCCGGCTTTGTAAAAGGGGTTACATGCAACTAAGGCATGGCCTATACAAAAGGGTGCCCAGCAGCCTCGCACCTTATGGGTAGTACTTACGGAGATGCTCAATATTCCATGAGTTTTGTAGCTATGTGCCATCCCCAATCTCTAGACGGACTATTCCAGGTCTGGAGACTCGTACCACCCGGTAAGGGCCTTCCCACTTTGGTGAGAGCTTGTTTGTACCCTTGGCGGACTGAACGCACCTAAGGACAAGGTCACCTTCATCAAAACACCGGGCATGACCCTGAGTCTATGATAGCGATGCAGGGCCTCCTAGTAGCGTGCAACACGCGTAGCATCTCGGAGACAGTTTTCCTCGAGTAGCACAGCATCGCCACGCCGGTGCTGATATTGTGGTACTTCATCATAGGCAAGCACTCTGGGGGACCCGTAAATGAATTCCATTGAGATAACTGCTTCTGCCCCATAGACCAGGGAGAAGGGAGTATGCCTGGTAGCTCGGTTAGGTGTCATTCTGAAGGAGCAGAGAACTACGAGCAGCTCCTCGATCCACTGCCTGTCGTGCTTTCGCGACGTATAAAAAGTTTGTGTCTTGAGTCCACGAAGCACTTCGGCGTTCGCCCTTTTAGCTTGTCCATTGCTCTAGGGGTGTGCTACAGAAGCGAATGAAATTTTGCATCCGAGGGTATGAACATATTGCATGAATGCGTGGCTCGTGAACTGGGTGCCGTTGTCAGTGATGATCCTTGTTGGAATTCCTAAACAACACACCAATTCTTTCAAGAACTTGATAGCTGACTGAGCAGTCACCTTTCTCATGGAAGTCACTTCCGGCCACTTTGTAAACTTGTCAATGGCAACAAACAAGAATTCAAAGCCCCCGGTTGTGTGGCGGAATGGGCCGAGGATATCGAGCCCCCAGACTGAAAATGGCCATGATAGAGGGATTGTTTGAAGAGCTTGGGAAGGTAGGTGTATTTTCTTGGAATGGAACTGGCAGGCTTCACATTTTGTGACTAACTCAACCGCATCTTGGAGGGCTGTGGGACAATAGAATCCTTGGCGGAATGCTTTCCCAACTAATGCCCTTGATCCAATGCGGGAGCCGCACATTTCTTTGTGAATCTCAGCCAACAGTTCCTTTCCATCCTCCCGGTAAAGACACCTCAATTTTACACCATTGGGCCTTCTTCTGCATAGATTGCCATCGACAAACTGGTACATACTGGCCCTCCGGGCTACTCTTTCAGCTTCATCTTGGTTGCGAGGGAGTTCTCCGGTTTTGATGAAGTGGACAATGTGCCTTGCCCAAGTTCGAGCCTGGGGCTTGGCAACAAGGACTAGCGTCGCCTCCTCTGCTGCAGGAGCACCAACCTCGTTCACGGGGTCCATAGGCCCGGCTAGAGGGGGTGGTCCGGTAGGCTGTGAGGTGTTGTTTCTAGCAGGGTCTCTGCCGGGAGTGGATGGCTCTGCCGGGAGAGGCTTACTGTAGTCCAACTTTTTCCTCTTCCGGGCCATTGTGGCTGGTGATACAGAGGGTTGAGATAGATGGAGACCAAAAGTTCCTGGTTCCACAGGAAGCTTCTGCGCATCACACTTTGACAGGTGATCATCTATGCTGTTTTCCGCATGGGGTACGTGTTTGTTTGCAACCCATCAAAGTGCTCCTCCAATCTCCTTAGTTCGTCGACATATGCTTCAATCAATGGGCTTTGGTAATCCTTGTTACTTGTCTCACCATAAGTTGTGAATCTCCTCGAATGATCAGCTTCTTAATTCCCAATTCTGCTGCAATCCTGAGCCCAGCAAGGAGCCCTTCATACTCTGTTGTTTGGTTGGTGTCTTCTTCCCGCGAAAAGTGCATCTGGTCGACGTACTTCAATGCTCCCCGGAGGGGGCAACAAGAAGCATGCCAGCCCCTGCACCTTGTAGGGAAAAAGCACCATCAAAATACATGATCCATTCTTGGGGTGATTCCTTCCGGGGATGACTGTCTTTGTCCTTTCCTCATCAGGGGTTGGCATCCATTCCGCAATAAACTCTGCCAATGCCCTTCTCTGAATAGTTGAAGTGCTCTCAAACTTCAAACCAAAGTTGAATAACTCCAAAGCCCATTCCACTATTCTGCCAGTTGCCTCAGGGTTTTGGTGAATCCTTTCTAAGGGAAAACGTGTAACAACCGTGATCTCATTGGTTTGGAAGTAGTAAACCAGTTTCCTTGAGGCCATAACGAGACCAAAGATCAACTTTTTCACACCAGAGTACCTCGATCTAGACCCTATAACAAGGAGCTGACGAAGCACACTGGGCGCTGCACCACATTCTTCCTTGTCGTGTCCCCGGGGTTGTTTTTGTTGTCATGCTCACTGGTGTCCTAATCCTTCTCTGACTCTGTTGTTTTCTGTTTAGTTTCTGTTTCATCCACCTCTTGCTACGCTACCAAAGCCGCATTGACCACTTGGTTGTTTGCCGCTAATTATAGCAACAATGGTTCTTGGGGTTTGGGCGCAATCAAGGTGGGTATGGACGACATGTAGGCTTTTAACTCTTGCAGAGCTGCATCTGCTTCTGGGGTCCACGTCATAGGCCATGCCTTCTTCAAAACCTTGAAGAACGACAGGGCACGCTCAGCATACCTGGAGATGAATCTGCTTAGCGCGGCAACGCATCCCGTCAAGCGCCTCACATCCATAACTGCCTTTGGCATTTGGATCTACTCAATGGCCTTGATCTTGTTGGGGTTTGCTTCGATGCCCCGATGGGACATGAAGAACCCAACTAGCTTGACGGAGGGAACACCGAATACACACTTCTCGAGATTAAGCTTCAGATTGATCTTGCGTAGATTAGCAAATGTTTCTTCCAAATCTTGGATAAGGGTGGCCTTATCCTTGGTTTTGACCACGATATCATCCATATAGGCTTCTATATTTCTGTCTAACTGTGGCTCAAAACTGATCTAGACTGCCCTTGCAAAAGTGGACCCAGTACTCTTTAATCCGAATGGCATGCGGAGAAAGTAGTACGTACCACATAGAGTGATGAATGATGTCTTCTCTTCATCTTCCTTGGACATGAAGATCTGATGATATCCAGAGTATGTGTCTAGAAAGGAGAGCAAATCACATCCCGAAGTAGAATCCACTATTTGGTCGATGCGTGGCAAGGGAAATGGGTCCTTCGGGCAAACCTTTTTGAGGTTTGTGAAATCAATGCAAAACCACTAGTTCCCATGAGCCTTCCGGACCACTACTGGATTTGCTAACCATGTAGGATGCAGTACTCCTCTAACCACACTAGCCGCCTCCATTCTTGATCTCTTCGGCAATGAATTGCTGCCTCTCCAAGGCCTGCTTTCCATACTTTCTGCTCAACGGGTCGGGCATGTGGGCAGACAACAAGGTGGTTCTCAATTACCTCCCTGGGAACACCGGGGATATCAGTTGGTTGCCAAGCAAACACATCGATATTCGCCTGCAGGAAGGCAACGAGCATGCTTTCCTATTTGTCATCGAGGGTGGCGCTGATAGTGAAAGTACCATCAATGCCAGCCTACCCTACCGGGACCTTCTTCACATGGGGTGCAGTAACCTTGGATCTCTCGATGTTGGAACACTCCGGCACGTCGTCAATGGGTGTCGTGCACTCGAAGGGGGCACGCTTCCCAGACTCCTTGCCGGAGGTCCTACAATCCCTCTTATTTCCTTTGCTTTCATTGGCAGGAGTGGTCGTTGCTGCCGCTTCCGCTACAACTGCATCCCGATACATCTTGTCCACAGAGATAATGGCATCCTTCTCATCAGATGGGATAGTGTAGACCCCAGTGGCCCAGGCATTTTCAAGGTGTTATAAGCATAGTGGGATGCTGCCATTTTCCAGGGCTGGTTGTCCAAGAATCCCATTGTACAGCAGGGGGAGATCAACCACATCAAACACAATCTTCTTAGTCCGATAGTTCAGCTCTCCCCCAAATGTCACCGGCAACATAATCTTCCACTTAGGATGACTCCTGTCGTGATTACCTCATTGAAACGTGCCGGTGACCTCTAGCTCTTCTTCTCCTATATGAAGTTTCCCGATAATTGCTGGGGAAATCAGATTCAACCCGGCCCCACCGTCCACTAGCATCTCTATAACCTTGAGGTTGCGACTTGTAGGGGATACCAACAACGGCAAACACCCTACCACAATAGTGTGATCAGGGTGATTCTCTTCGTCGAAGATGATGGGTGTGCGGGACCATTTGAGCGGTTTCCGGGCCTCTGGCACTGGTTCCACAGCATTGACCTCTCGTTCCCATCGCTTGAGTTGGCAATGAGAGGAGTGGAAAGATGCACCCCCATCAATGCATAGGGCGTCAGTGGCCTTCTGGAATTCCTGCTCACTAGTTTCCTCTTCATCCCCTCTATCATTGGCATCATCACATGTTTCGTTCTCTTGGCCCCTGGTGGGCTTTCCATGGTTCCGAAAGGATTTACCGGGGTAATTTGCTTCACCACCCCAGCCCTTACCGCCAGCAACATTCTGACCATTTTCCTTGTCACACTTATCATACTTTGCCCTCTGCTTCTTGAGGAGATCCTCAACATGATAACACTCCTGAAGGTCATGGCCTTCGGTCTGGTGGATCTTGCCGTATGGCACATCGCCTTTCCCAACTTTTTCAGCGGCAGCGGCTTCCCGACAGGCAGTGCACACGACACCTTCCTTGCTGGGGGCCTCAACCTTGGCCTTGTTGCCGGTACTAGGCGTGCCCGATCCTTCCACAACCTTTACTTCCTTATCCGTCGGCTTCTTATAGCGCTTCTTGCCCTTCTTCTGACTAGTTGATTCATCTTCACCTTCTAAATCAACATTAATGCAATCTTCTTCTCCAGGCAACTTCCTTCCTTCTTCCATTCGGGCGCATGTATCCACCAGTGTATATAGTTCTTTCACAGTCTTGGGCAACCGCACATTCATTTTGGAACGAATGCGGCGGTTACACACATTCGACTTGAAAGGTGCTATAACAGCTGCCGGATGGATATTTGGAATATTTATATGAACTTTACTGAATCTCTGCAAATACTTACGGAGGGTTTCTCCTTCCTTGTACTGGACCTGCCGAGCTCTTGGTGGCCACCGATGAACTCGTGGCCCAGGTCTGCCCATGATGAAATGGAGTTCTCCGGAAGATGCATCAGCCAAGACCTCACATTGGACTTGAGGGCCAAAGGGAAGTAGTTGGCGAACACCTTCTCATCTCTTCCCCCGACAGCCTGAAAAATGATGGTGTAGATGCTCAGAAACTCTGTCGGGTTCAGCCTCTCGTCTTACTTCTCAGGTATCTCTGGCTTGAACGTGTGAACGGACAGCCAACGGACTTGCCGCAACTCTCGTGTAAAGGCAGGGCAGCTGACCTCACAAGGTAGGCACCCGCCAACACCGAGCGCAGACTGATCGACGTTGAGGCCGTCGCACCCGTCGGTCTGGCGGGGGTAGTTGCGGCGCCGTTCGGCGACGACGCACGCATCTCCCCACCGCCTATCTTCCGGGGTTCAACGTTGTCCTAGACGTGCTCGAGGGTCAAAAGAAGCACTCGAGATGTCCTCGGGATCCTGATTCTGCTGCGCCCTCGCCGGCTGCTGTGGTGGGGATTGAACTGTGGGGACGGCCCCCTCCATACGGCCGGCAGTGCGGGCGGAGGCTGTCGCTTGGAGCTTGCGGTGGGCAAGCTTATCGTGAGCCCCCAACTTTGGCGAAACCGAGCAGGCTTTGGATGGTGGCACGCCATTCATCCATCTGCTCGGTTGCTGGTGGGAACCTCAACAGTAGCTGAGCTCGCGCCATGGCTCTCTGGCTATGCTTGTGCAGGATTTGATGATTTTTTGGCCGTACCTTTTGTTTCTTGATGTACCTTTGTTGTTTAAAGTGGGAGGGGAACGATTATTTATGGGATCTTGCAACATTTTTGCACGGATGCTATTTAAATTTACTTGTTGTAATTCCCATTCATCCATGATATCTAGTGAGGTGTATGAAGATATTTACAAGGAACTTGATGCATTACTTTTTGGCTATATCTTTCACCCTTTTCCAGTCATAACATGTGACATTTGTCTCTAGGTAAGTCCACAGTTTACGCATTTGTAACTTTATTATCCTAAAATTCTAGATTGAACAAAAACATGCAGAGTTCAGTTTTGTTGATAGCTCTTCCAACTACGTGGGGAGTTTAATTGAATGAGATAATATACAAGTGATTTAGTTTTCTCCGTGTAATGCGACAGACACATTGTTAAACTACATGCAGATTTCCAATTAAAGAAACAATAGGTCATTGATGTGTAGCCATCACCAACAGTCTTATCAAATTTGTGATGTCTTCAATAGTCAGCGGGAAATGGAACCACAAAGTAAAGTACTGCATATTGAAAGCAGAGTACATAGATTATTCCTTCAGTAGTTGAGGTAGATTAACTGGCTCGAGTCATTAGTTCATTTTGTGACATCTTTACAAGGAATTTTACTTAATGTATGACTATCTTTCACGTCAGGTGGTCCGTGGAAACACTTAAGTTTGTACCTCTTGAGTGGTTGAACCGTGCACGTGTTTGTATGAATCTTGTATACAAATCCCAGTTGATGGAGAAGAGAGGTAGTGATTGGCAGGGAAGAAAGCATGTGTAGTGACAGAACAAGTGGCATCAGGAAATCTGAGAGTGACAAAACAAAGTGGCCATGGAGCCACCTATAGACAATCCATTGAGAATGGGATGCATTGGGAATTGGAGTTGGAGAACAAGCATTGGGAATTGGCTCCTGATGGTGCCAGTAGCATCCGCGGTAGCTACGCCGCGCCCATGCTACTGTGGTATGACCACCGGTGCAGCGGGGTCGTACGGTGGTGGTGCTCGAAGATCAGTGGCTCCATTGAGTGCAGCGGTCTTGTTGGCTCGTTTGGGAGGAGGCGCATGCGCTGCGGTCGCTCCCATGGTGGGGGCGACCAGAGGGCGATGGCTCGCCCCGTACCGAGCGCCGTTGTTGCGGCAGTGCTCGTCGGAGAGAGGAGGGTGCGCAGACGGAGTGACCCCCTTGCCCGTACCTTGTAGAGCCTAACCGTTGAGACGTTGCTGATGTTGTTCTCTTCTGGTAGATCCGGCCCCCGGGTCGGCCACGAGGGAGGTGCTAATGGCGCCACCTACTCCAACCACATCCCAGAAGCATCCACGTCCTCGCGCGCCCCTGTGTCCCCTACGGCACTAGAGGCCACGGCGGTGGAGTCTTCGAGGTGGATGGATGAGCCGAGGCACCAGATTTCTTCTTGGGTGCCATTGTCGATGGCGCTATCGAGGATGAAGATGGTGATGAAGATGATGCGCTGCACACACTTTCAGGTTCGCGGAAGCAAGCCCCCTACCTGGCGCACCAAACATGTTGCGGGATGTCCGCGGCTACCTATGGGACCGGGCGGGCCCTTGCTAGTTCGGCAGGGGGACGTCGCGTTGCACAAGGAGCAGGCCAGCGTATGGTAGCACCGCGGAGAGCACACAAGAAATTTACCCAGGTTCGGGCCGCCGCGAGGTGTAAGACCTTACTCCTACTTTGGTGGATTGATGGTGGAGTGAATGTGGTGATGCGTAGTACACTTGCCCGGCATGGTTCGCCTCTGGGCCGCAGCGACTACGCACGTATGGTGGCTTGGGTTCATCAATTTTACGACCTTCTAACCCCTCCTACGGGTGCCATGGGCCTCCGATTAAGGGGTCACCACAATGGCAAAGTAGTCATTATCCACTAATATGATAGCAAACAGTGCTATCATACCAAAATCTGCAGGCTGACAGGGTGCATTAAATGATGTCGCTTAGTGTCACATCACAGGTCGCTCGACAAGGCTTGCCGGGCTATCTTGCCATCTTCGCGCCCGTCTCCTTGACACGTCATAGGACGGGTGTCATATGTAGGCTTCTACTGTAGGAAATGGATGCCATGTGGTGAACGACTGTCACTTAATCATCTTGCGGCTTGACACCGCACTTATTGATGACGCGGGTCACCCTTGAGTGGTTGGTGGGGTGGTTCTGCCCCCCACGAGCCCCGGCGGACCTTGCCGGGACGCCTCGGTTGCCTGCTCCATGCGGTGGCCTTGCCCCTTGCCGAGCTCGCCTGCCCGGCAAGGGGGGCCCTTCTCTTGCCGATACCTTGCTCTTATGGCTCGATCTCGGTCTTTCCGAACTACATGTTGGTTCCTCAAATGAATTGGTCCTTCAATCTCTAACTTGGGTTGGTGCTTCAATCTTGATCTCGTGCCTATGCACATTCTAGGAAATAGACCCAGGGTTTGTTGCATCGATAGATGGGCAAGACGTCACGTTGGCTGAGACCCTGGTTGCCCAGGGGGCGCCGGACATGGCCCAATTTGGACCAGAACCAACAGCACCGACCCCCTGTATTATGTTGAATTAAGAATCCTCGGGGATGCGACCCCCTATGCCAATTAATTAGTTATCAGTATTATCATGTTGGCAAATGTTAAAACCAAAGTTGGGCCTTGTTGGAAGAGTTTTATTCAAAGCAAACTATCAAGGGGGGCCCATATACCATGACCATGTTAGGAACGCAAAATCAAGGAACCTAACACCGGTATGACGGAAACTAGGGCGGCAAGATGGAACAACAAATCACCAAGCGAAAGGTTAAGCCTTCCACCCTCTACCAAGTATATAGATGCATTAATTAAATAAGAGATCTTGTGATATCCCATGATATCCATGTCCCAACATGGAACATCTTGCAACTACACCTGCAACTAGCAGCGCTATAAGAGGGGCTTAGCAAAGCGGTAACATAGCCAAACAATGATTTGCTGGGATGGTGGAAAAGGTTAGAGGCTTATCATGGCAATTTGGGCGGCTTGATAACAAGTGGTAGCTAGCACGACATAGCGATAGCATCGAGACAACTAGCAAAGCAAAGATAGTAGTGGTATCCAGGGTAACGGTCATCTTGTCTAAGATCCTGCTAGGAAGAATACCGAGTCCATAAAGTAGTCGAACGAATCCTCATGATCGCAATGTAACCGGAACTATCAAGAAGAAGCAACACTGGAAAGAAGCAAAGAACATGGTAAGCAATCAATCATATCGATGGCATGATGCACAATCAAGCATGATGCATGTCTGGTTTAATGATTCATGTCATGGCAAGGTGCAACAAACAATTCCACAAATTAAGTGGAGCTCAATATGCAATGAGTTGCATATTGACGAAACACCACATTCGATTATTTAGTTCACTCTCGTTTTTGTACCCACCAATATTAAATGTTGTAAACATGACAAGAAGTGAAGCATAAGCAAACTACACATTTAGGCAAGTTCAAATGAGGCCGGAACAACAAACAACAATTTTAGAAAATCCACATGTGCATATTTTGGGTATGGTACTGTTCTACCTAAAACCATATTTTATTGTTGGTAAACAGAAAAATAAAGTGCACCATGTTAAACTATGCATTTTTCTTCCCCATTTACATGTGAAATTTATTTAATAGGGAGCTACGGTTATTTAGTTATTAAATAAATCATTTTAACATGGCATATATGCAAAATAATGCCAAAAGCAAGTTTAAACATTTTTAACATGGATGAAAATTGGATATTATGAAACTAGATGAAATTCTAAGCTCACATTGGGCCAACAGGCCAGCGGGGAAGCAGAGGCCCACGAGCTAGTGAGGCATGAGGTCGCTGGCCTTGGGGTCACGATCAACGTGTGGCTCAACCGAGTGAGCTGTTGCTGCTCGTTACTGAAGAACGAAGAACAAATGCAGCAGCAGGTTCATCGCGATGCAGAGGACGGCCCCAGGGGAGGTTATGGTGACGGGGTCGACGGGAACCGGCCGGAACGGGCGGATCCACGCGCGGGAAGACGGATCCGGCCGGTCTTGGGGAAGATCGAGGCGCGGAATGCAGCGCGAAGCAGAGGGCGATGGTGGCGGCCTGAGTTTCTGTAGAAAGAACGCGAAACAGAGTTTCAGCGTAGAGAGGACGGAAGGTGGGTAGAATAAAGAAGGACCCAACTGGTGCTGCTCACCGGCAGAAGAGGAGTGATACGGGGGAGGTAGACGAGGTCCCGTACGGGCAACTTCGTGGCTCCGGCGGGGACGAACGGGCGAGGGCTTCACGGGACCCACGCTGGCGACCTTGAGGAGGAGCAGCAGGTCAACATATGGCAGCGCTCGCTGTAAAGCAGGGGTGAGGTGGTGCTGTAGTTGGTGTGAACTCCGGTGTGGGCGGAGGAGTCCTAGGCGGCAACAAGAAGAAGTACGGCGGGGACGAGGTGGCGGCGCCATGGTGGCTCAGTTCCCTGTGAATAAGAGAACAAGCCGAGAGCTTGAATGCGTAAGGGAGAGAGAAAGAAGGAAGGGAATGGAGCAGGGGAGCTGGTCTCCAGCGAGATCGAGGCACAAGGGAGGATGCGCACGGTTGCGGTCATGTGGGACGATGAGCTCGAGCACGGAAGCTCTCTATGGTGTGGAGCGCGGGGATGGCTCTGAAGGAAACATGCCCTAGAGGCAATAATAAAGTTGTTATTTATTTTTCCTTATATCACGATAATGTTTATTATTCATGCTAGAATTGTATTAATCGGAAACTTGACTAGCTCGTTAATCAAAGATGGTTAAGTTTACTGACCATAGACATGTGTTGTCATTTGATGAACGGGATCACATCATTAGGAGAATAATGTGATGGACAAGAGCCATCTGTTAGCTTAGAATAATGATCATTATGTTTTATTGCTATTGCTTTCTTCACGACTTATACATATTCCTCTGACTATGAGATTATGCAACTCCCGAATACCGGTGGAACACCTTGTGTGCTAGCAAATGTCACAATGTAACTCGGTGATTATAAAGATGCTCTACAGGTGTCTCCAAATGTGTTTGTTGGGTTGGCATAGATCAAGATTAGGATTTGTCACTCCGAGTATCGAAGAGGTATCTTTAGGCCCTCTCGGTAATGCACATCACTATAAACCTTGGAAGCAATGTGACTAAAGAGTTAGTTACAGGTTGATGCATTATGAAATGAATAAAGAGTCTTGCTGGTAACGAGATTGAACTAGGTAAGATGATACCGACGATCGAATCTCGGGCAAGTAACATACCGATGACAAAGGGAATGATGTATGTTGTTATGCGGTTTGACCGATAAAGATCTTTATAGAATATGTAGGAACCAATATGAGCATGTAGGTTCCGCTATTGGTTATTGACCGGAGATATGTCTCGGTCATGTCTACACAGTCTCGAAGCCGTAGGGTCCGCACGCTTAATGTTCGATGATGATTTGTATTATGAGTTATGTGATTTGATGACCAAAGATTGTTTGGAGTCCTGGATGAGATCACCGACATGACGAGGAGTCTCGAAATGGTTGAGAGGTAAAGATTCATATATTGGAAGGTTATATTCAGACATCAGAATGGTTCCGAGTGAATCAGATATTTTACCGGAGTATCAAGGGGTTACCGGAACCCCCCGGGGGAAGTATTGGGCCTATTGGGCCATATTGGAGGAGAGGAGGATGGCCACGTGAGGAGGGGCACACCCCCCTTGCCCGAACCGAATTGGACTAGGGGAGGGGGGCGGCCCCCCTCTTTCCTTCTCCCTCCCTCTCCCTTCCACTTTTCCTCTTCGGTGGAAGGAAGGAGGGGGGCCAAATCCTAATTGGACTACGAGTCCAAGTAGGACTCCCCCCCCATGACGCGCCCCCTTGGCCAGCTACCTCCTCCTTCCCCTTTATATACGGAGGCGGGGGGGGCACCCCAAAGGCACAACAGACAATCACTTAGCCATGTGCGGTTCCCCCATCCACGGTTTGTTAACACCTCAGACATATCATCGTAGTGCTTAGGTGAAGCCCTACGCCGGTAACTTCATCATCACGGTCGCCACACCTTGATGCTGACGGAACTCTCCCTCATCCTCAGCTGTATCAAGAGCTCGAGGGATGTCATCATGCTGAACGTGTGCTGAACACGAAGGTGCAGTACGTTTGGTACTTGGATTGGTTGGATCGTGAAGACGTCAGACTACATCAACCGCGTTACTAAACGCTTCCTCTTTCGGTCTATGAGGGTACATGGACACACTGTCCCCTCTCATTGCTATGCATCTCCTAGTTAGATCTTGTGTGATCGTAGGAAATTTTTGAATTACTATGTTCCCCAACAGTGGCATCCGAGCCAGGTCTCTGCATAGATGTTATATTCACCAGTAGAACACAAAGAGTTTTGGGCGATAATAGTCATACTTCTTACCACCAACGTCTTACTTTGATTCGGCGGTATTGTTGGATGAAGCGGCCCGGACCAACATTACATGACCACGTTCATGAGACTGGTTCTACCAACATGCTTCGCACATAGGTGGCTGGCGGGTGTCTGTTTCTCCAACTTTAGTTGAATCAAGTTTGACTACGGCCGGTCCTTGTTGAAGGTTAAAACAACACACTTGACTAAAAATCGTTGTGCTTTTGATGCGTAGGTAAGAACGGTTCCTGCTAGAAGCCCGTAGCAGCCACGTAAAACTTGCAACAAGAAAGTAGAGGACGTCTAACTTGTTTTTGCAGGGCATGTTGTGATGTGATATGGTCAAGACGTGATGAGATATAAATTGTTATATGAGATGATCATGTTTTGTTAAAGTTATGGGCAACTAGAAGGAGCCTTATGGTTGTCTCTTTATTGCTTAAGATGCAAGCGCCATATAATTGCTTTACATTATCCCTATGAGATAGCAATAGTTGCAAAAGCAATAGTTGGCGAGACGACCATGTGATGGCACTTTGATAGAGATCAAGATGATGGACATCATGGTGTCATGCCGGTAACGATGGAGATCATGACGGTGCATTGGAGATGGAGATCAAAGGCACAAGATGATGATGGTCATATCATGTCACATATTTTGATTGCATGTTATATTTATCCTTTATGCATCTTATTTTGCTTAGTACGACGGTAGCACTATAAGATGATCCCTCACTAAATGTCAAGGTATAAGTGTTCTCCCTAAGTATGCACCATTGCTACAGTTCGTCGTGCCGAGACACCACGTGATGATCGGGCCTGATAAGCTCTACCTTCACATACAACGGGTGCAAGCCAGTTTTGCACACCATATTCAGGTTAAACTTGACGAGCCTAGCATATGCAGATGTGGCCTTGGAACACTAAGACCAAAAGGTCGAACGTGAATCATATAGTAGATATGATCAACATAGAGATGTTCACCATTAAAAATTACTCCATCTCACATGATGATCGGACATGGTTTAGTTGATGTGGATCGCGTGATCATTTAGATGACTAGAGGGATGTCTATCTAAGTGGGAGTTCTTAAGTAATATGATTAATTGAACTTTAATTTATAATGAACTTAGTCTTGATAATATTTGCAAATTATGTTGTAGATCAATAGCTCACGTTAAAGCTCCCCCGTTTATTTTTGATATGTTCCTAGAGAAAAATAAGTTGAAAGATGATAGTAGCAATGATGTGGACTGGATTCATGATCTAAGGATTATCCTCATTGCTGCACAGAAGAATTATGTCCTTGACGCACCGCTAGGTAACAGACCTATTGCAGGAGCAGATGCAGACGTTATGAACTTTTGGCAAGCTCGGTGTCATGGATTTGTCACGGTAGATGTCCTCGTTGAAAGGACTTAGTCGTGAGTCAACACATCTATGTAGTAGCTTGAGAGGGGTTGAGCGGGATGAGAGACGCGAGGTTTTACCCAGGTTTGGCCCCTCACGGTGGAGGTAAAAGCTGACATCCTGCTTCATTGATATTGATGATGATGATCATGATTACAATGGTGCTCTATCTCGAGAGCTATTGACTTGTCTGTCTAAACCTAACTTGTGAAACTTGTCCCTCTTGGGGTGCCCCGCACCTCCTTATATAAGTCGGAGGGGCGGCTTACATGACTAGTCCTATTAGGATTAGGATTACTCTATTACAAGTGGAGTCTTAGTCTTGCTTCCTTTGTAAGGGAATATTCCTTACGCTTTCCTCTTAAGCCGACACCATAGCTTGAGCCTGATTTCCGTGAACCGCCTTCTGGGCCACCGGGTCTTGTCATTCCCTGACCCTTCTCCCGGTTCACCAATGAGTCACCTGACTCGTCCGGGTCATCAGTGAGTGGAGAGATCCGGGCGGGTCACTTAGTGAGTCACCAAGTCAGGGTAGGTCACCAGTGAGTCACCAAGTCTGACCGGGTCATACTTCCGACCGGTCATACCGTGGGGTCTATCCCCAACATTAGCCCCCAATTTAATTTGTATTTATCCATGTTAAATTAATCCTGCAAAATAAACACACGAACAACTTTGACAGGTTGTGCTCCAGGTTAAAAGTTTTTCTGAACCGATACCTAATCATCCTTAAGTCCTTGTCATTTCCTTCTTCTCGAAAGTCCGGGTCAATAGGCCAACTTCATAATGAATTTGCTGACAGTGGTTTCTCACAGAAATATTGTGAAGAATAATTCATTTGACTCCGCTCCCAATGCTTAATAAAAATATTGGTCTTTGAAATACTCATCTGATCTTCAGCCGGCTTGAAGATGGAAAACATGCCGGTTTATCATTGCCAAAATTTCCTACTTGTAAATATTGATGGAACCGGGTCATAATTGTTGTTAACATCAAGCTTGAAAATGTGCCTCCCTTATATGCATATCACTTGTAGCCCCCAAGTCTTAAGAAAGGAGCGTAGTAATAGCTTAAGACTTGCTTCAATATAAATGTAACAACCTTGAAGAAATCCAGGTTGTTCATCTCAATCACTAGTCAAAATTGAATATTCCACATATGTAGCCCCCTAGGTGCCGGGTTGTCATGCTTGCAGCAACCTGGGACATCTAATTGCCTTATGCTCATAAACACTTTCTACCAGTGTAGGCCCCAAGGTCCGGGTCATTATTCAATAATGATCAGGGACTTTGTATATTCTTCAATGAAAATATGATCATATGATGTAACCCCCACCATGGGGCCCGAACCCACGTCCATAAGGTTAAGAGCCTTGTACTCTACCAGCTAAGCAATAAACCTTTCAATATAATGGATTAAGGCTTGTGTACCTTAAATTTTTTGACAGGAGCGACCGATAGCCCCCAAGGGCCGGCTCATTACGATGTGATGAGTCGGGTTTTCAATAAGTTGAGCAAAAATTACTTTGCATTAGCCCCCAAGTGCCATGGTGCATGCTGGCAGTGACACGGGACTTGCATATTTGAGGTAATCTCAACTTGAATAATGAGCCCTCAAGTGTCGGGTCGTAAGCCTGCAGCGACTCGGGACTATTCCTTCCATTGTAGAATAAATCATATCCATTGATAAAATAATAGCTATTGCGCTGAAGCGGCTTTGAATACCTCAATTATAATACTTGTTATTGATAACCATAATAAAAATCCAGCCATGTTGGCTATTCAAGATTTGAATAATACAATCTGGTATGAAAACCTCAATCATTCAATATCATAATGAAAATTCGGCCATGTTTGGCTATTAAAGATTTTAATACTTTGTCTGTTGACAAGTAAATCCGGAGTTAAATACCCGGCGTCTCTTGGCCAATGGCAACTTAATGCGCATCTATCGTAATCCAGGATTTTTGTAACCTGGTGGCTTATAGCCTTTGTGAAAATCAATAATTGATAACCCTTTTGAAACACCAATTTCAAGTTTTGATGATGGGCTTGAACTTAATCATTTATATAAGTCATAGCTCTGCAAATCCTGCATAGACTTTAAACAACATATGCCCTGGCGACTTAACGTCAAAAGCCAGGGCAGGTAACAACCCAAACATAATATAGTCTTATGCATTTATAGAAAAGACTAAAATTAAGGCCATTCAAGCCAAAATGTATGGGCGACTTAAAGTCCAAAGACCAGGCGGGTTATTAAACCTCGCATATTCATACCATTATTGAAAAACATACCTGGAGATTGACATCATAGCGATACCTCAATAATTATAGTCTATCGCATGTATTGACCCGTAGGCATGCAATATCATGATTTTGATTGCACAAGGCAAATATATCCTGGCGACTTAACGTCGATTTTATGCTTATGATAATGTTGATTTATGAAGATGAGATGTATTACTACCCTGCACATAAGTAAATCACAAGCGCCCTGGCGGTTTACCGCAAGACGGGTCATAATACCCATATAAAACCACTGGTGACTCAAATAGTTCACAAGCAGGGTCAGTTTAATCATAATTAAACATAATCAAAGAAATCATACCTGTGACATGTGATTAAACTGCCGGCTTACCATACCAAAGTAGTTAGGGTGATAACCCAAAACTTAGAAGACAATACTTCCAAGTACTTAATATCATCATATGCTGCTGGTTCATCATATACCTATGTTTGAGTTGTGATGTGCAACAGACTCTCTTTGGTCTTTGTAACTCGGTCATTAAACCTCCAAATAAGTCAGAGCTATACTCATATGATGTTATAATACTGGCTTGATAGCTGACATCCCAAGGTAATCAAAGTTGTGCTCTTATGAAGTTATCATATTGGCTTGGTAGCCGAATTACCAAGGCAATCAGAGTTGTGCTCTTATGAAATTATCATATTGGCTTGATAGCCGAATTACAAAGGCAAGCAGAGCTGTGCTCTTATGAAATTATCATATTGGCTTGATAGCTGAATTACCAAGGTAATCAGAGCTGTGCTCTTATGTAATTATCATATTGGCATGATAGCCAAATTGCCAACGTAATCAGAGCTGTGCTCTTATGAAATTATCATATTGGCTTGATAGCCGGATCACGAGGGTAGTAACGCTATGTTCTCTTTGGTGAATACACCAATGTTTGAACATGAAGCCCCCAAGTGACATATTTGGTCAAGAGGGTAGTAACGCTATGTTCTCTTTGGTGAATACACCTATGTTTGAACAGGAAGCCCCCAAGTCATTTGTAAGAACGGTGTTGCACATGATCAAGAGAGATATTCACAGTTATGCTCAATGAGCAGGAAGCCCCCAAGTGACCATAAGTGTGGCACTGCGCTGATCAAGAGGGATATTCACAGCTATGCTTCAAATACGAGGAGGAAGCCCCCAAGTGACCAGCTATAAGATGAGCCCATAAAGCAGGATATCCATGTCTGAACCGTGCATTATGGAAACAAGTTCTCTTTGGCAACCTTTAATTTTTCTGAGAACTCAAACTTTGCGAGAGATGACTTTTTTGAATCGGAATTTTAAACCGGATATTTGAGAGCTTCAAAGATTTGCGAGAAAACATATTTCCCTTGAGCTGGATTTTGAACTGAAATCTTCTCATGATAACCCGGAGCTCTTCCATTCAACTGGAACTTTATAATTGTCAGGCCATTTTATAAGCCAGAAATCTTCTAACGGCCTTTAAATTTTTCACCAATAGGCAGTAGCCTCCGGGGCTGGGTTAATTTCCCTCAAATGACCCGGAGTTCTTGAATTCACTAAAACTGGCCAATTTTGCCAGTCATATCATGGTATCCCCCGAGTCTTTAGACGACTCGAGGAGTTGTCTTGAGATTCTCCATATTTGACCGTGACGTAAATCGTATGAGTCATTCAACATTTCAGTGATATAACAATCCCTTTTGCAGTAGACAACTTGTTCTGCATTAGAGAACTTACAAGCAAGAGTAATTGCTCTTTTTAAAGAAAGCAATATGTAATATAAAAATATACTGGACGGATTTCACCTGATATGTTACGCCAGAAATTATCCACCATGGAGTTGATGATCACCACGGTGAAGCTGAAATCAATCATGGGCGAGTCGGCCGTAGGAGCAGACAGATGTGTCAGCAGCGGTGTTGTAAGCCGGTGCAGATGGGAGAGTCAATCACAGGCGCGGGAAGCCGCGTGGACGGGCGAGTCAGTCGCGTCATGTTGATGTAAATCAAGCTGCATAGACGGCAGCTTGCACACACCCGTTTAAAAACAAGCGGGCCTAGACGCAAGTGCATGATGATGCTAACGCTTACCCTATAGGCATGGCACCACCTTTATAATGAATCATTGTCCTGCACATAAAAATGTACATACCAAAGTGATTGTTCTTTGATTAAAAAATATATACTAAAGGTAGATAGAAATAACAGCACCTGACATTTTTGTTAGATGTACATGGACGTTGGCATTAGATAACACTGGACAGCGACAGAGGATCGCCTAGACGTAGGTATGATAAAGCAGTAGCACCCACGTGGCATGACGCGTCTGCTAAATATGACTAGCAGGCAAACTTCTCGGTGCTGCAACGACCATGTCTCCATCTCAGTACATGTTTTGATGCACAGTATCATCTGATTTTTGATGTGATGGCTTGTCCCTTATGACCACGTGAGAGCTTCCATGGAGGTCTCACTGGCAACATACTCTCAGTAGATGAGCGGCGAAACAATGGACGTGGAGCCAACTGGCCGTAGGCAGCGACTCAGAGGTGGCCAGCGGCTCAACGGAGGCGGCTCAGCGCACGGCACGGGAGCTAGCCAGCGCGCCCGCAAAAGCGACTTGCAGGAGGCGACTAAAGGAGAGTTGGGCACAGCAGCGACCTACGAAGGCAGCTTGTCAGCGAATGCGCGCCGGCAGAAGCGCGCAGCTCGACGCGAGGTCCGTGCAGGGGCGGCTCGGAACGTGTCCACGGCAGCCACATCAGGCGGCTTTGCGAGGCTCGAAGGCTACGCAGGCTGCAGGAACTCAAGGACTAGGCAGCTGGTGGCTCGAGGTGACTCGGGACCAGTTCGAAATTGCGACAACGACTCAGAGTTGAGGCGCGGATCGGAAACGGTTTCGAAACAGAGCAAGGTTGTCCTAGCGGCAAAATAGACGAGTCCGCGACGGCGAAACCACACCAGCGGGGACTGCTCAAAAGCACAAGCGGCTTAGACGACTCCAGTCATGGTGTGAGGTGAGGCGGTGACGGCTTGTCGGTACGGCGGTGCAAGGCTGCTCGCGACGGAGGCGAAGTGGAGGATAGGATCACAATGGTGGCGATGGCTCGGAGTGGAGTTGACCCGGTGAGGCGGCTTCAAAAGCGCCGGCACAGCGGGGTTGCGGCCGAGCGACAGTCGAAGGTCGGGCCATAGGGGTGGAGATCCCTTCCCACTCCCGAGTTGTTAACTCCCCTTTATTTTTTCTTTTCTATGATTGATGAATAGACTACTTCATCTAACATAATAACTAGCACTGTAGTACTACATGCAACCCCATGGCAGACCGTCTCGGATTTTCTTCATGCAAGTAGTAATAAGAGTGATCTATCAAATCCCCCGTCAATTTCTAGGTTGCTATTGCTTCAAAACTTCAGCTAGCGAAAGTTTGCATGACAGTGTAACCGGACAGGTCTCAAACTTTTTTGCTCTGGAAAAAATAATAATATTCGGCGACCCATATAGATTGCCTGGCCATGTGCGGCAACAAAACAACATAAAGTTGAATTCAACGGATCATCTAGCGACGCATGCGGCGGCGCCTGCAACCCTAATCTCTCAATCTTCAAACTTGCATGTGGCAACTTCAAAATTAATCATAATTCTAAACAAAAACCAATGGACATGCCAACTCTGTCCAAGGCTATCTCACGCCATGTTATCCTGCGTGCTTTCCATGCTGGCGCTTTTTCATCTAATATACCGCGGGCTTCTCAATCCCTGAAAAGATCCCTCCAAGAGCTCAACACCAGCGTGCGCAAGCCCCACGATGGGCGCCAACTGTCGTGGATTTGTCACGGCAGATGTCTTCATTGAAAGGACTTAGTCGTGAGGCCAACACATCTATGTAGTAGCTTGAGAGGGGTTGAGCGGGACGAGAGACGCGAGGTTTTACCCAGGTTCGGCCCCTCACGGTGGAGGTAAAAGCCTGCATCCTGCTTCATTGATATTGATGATGATGATGAAGATTATAATGGTGCTCTATTTCGAGACCTATTGACTTGTCTGTCTAAACCTAACATGTGAAACTTGTCCCTCTTGGTGTGCCCTGCCCCTCCTTATATAAGTTGGAGGGGAGGCTTACATGACTAGTCCTATTAGGATTAGGATTACTCTATTACAAGTGGAGTCCTGGCCTTGCTTCCTTTGTAAGGGAATATTCCTTATGCTTTCCTCTTAAGCCGACCCACCATAACTTGTGCCTGATTTCCATGAACCGCCTTTTGGGCCACTGAGTCTTGTCGCTCCTCTAACCCGCCTGCCGGTTCACCAATGAGTCACCTGACTCGGCCGGGTCATCAGTGAGTGGAGAGATCCGGACGGGTCACTTAGTGAGTCGCCAAGTTAGGGCGGGTCACCAGTGACTCGCCAAGTCCGGCCGGGTCATACCGTGGGGTATCCCCGATACTCGGTATGATGACAACATGATAGTTTAGTGCGCCATGCTTTACAGCTTAGAACCGGGACTTCAAAAACATTTTGAATGCCACGAGGCATATAAGGTGTTCCAAGAGCTGAAATTGGTATTTCAGACTCATGCCTGAGTCGAGAGGTATGAGACCTCTGACAAGTACTTTGCCTACAAGATGGACGAAAATAGCTCAAGCAGTGAGCATGTGCTCATAATGTCCGAGGACTACAATCGCTTGAATCAAGTGGGAGTTAATCTTCCAGATACTATAGTGATTGATAGAATTCTCTATTCACTATCACCAAGTTACTTGAATTTGGTGATGAACTATAATATGCAAGGGATGACGAAAATGATTCCCAAGCTCTTCACGATGCTAAAATCGGCGAAGGTAGAAATCAAGAAAGAACATCAAGTGTTGATGGTTAACAAGACCACTAGTTTCAAGAAAAGGGGCAAAGGAAAAGAAAGGGAACTTCAAGAAAGAATGGCAAGAAAGTTGCCACTCCCGTGAAGATACCCAAAGCTAGACCCTAGCCTGAAACTGAGTGCTTCTACTGTAATGGAATGGTCACTGGAAGCGGAACTACCCCAAATACTTGGAGGATAAGAAGGATGGCAAAGTGAAAGGTATATTTGATATACATGTTATTGATATGTACTTTACTAGTGTTCATAGTAACCCCAGGGTATTTGATACCAGTTCAGTTGCTAAGATTGTAACTCGAAACATGAGTTGCAAAATGAACAAACACAAGTTAAGGGCGAGGTGACGATGTGTATTGGAAGTTATTCCATTGTTGATAAGATCACCATCGCACACTCCCTCTATCTTCGAGATTAGTGTTGGACCTAAATAAATGTTATTTGGTGTTTGCGTTGAGCATGAATATGATTGGATCATGTTTATTGCGATACGGTTATTCATTTAAGTCAGAGAATAATTGTTGTTCTGTTTACATGAATAAAACCTTCTATGTTCATACACCCGATGTAAATGGTTTATTGAATCTTGATTTTAGTGATACACATATTCATAGTATTGATGCCAAAAGATGCAAAGTTGATAATGATAGTGCAACATATTTGTAGCACTGTAGTTTTTGATCATATTGGTGTAAAGCGCATGAAGAAACTCCATGCAGATGGGCTTTTGGAATCACTTGATTATGAATCATTTGATACTTGCGAACCATGCCTCATGGGCAAGATGACTAAAACTCCGTTCTCCGGAACAATGGAGCGATCCACTGACTTATTGGAAATAATACATACCGATGTATGCAGTCCAATGATTGTTGAGGCTCGCGGCGGGTATCGTTATTTTCTGACATTCAAAGATGACTTGAGCAAATATGAGTATATCTATTTAACGAAACATAAGTCTGAAATATTTGAAAAGTTCAAAGAATTTCAGAGTGAAGTGGAAAATCATTGTAACAAGAAAATAAAGTTTCTACGATCTGATTGTGGAGGTGAATATTTGAGTTATGAGTTTGGTCTTCATTTGAAACAATGTGGAATAGTTTCGCAACTCACGCCACCTGGAACACCACAGCATAATGGTGTGTCTGAATGTCATAACCGTACTTTATTAGATATGGTGCGATCTATGATGTCTCTTACCGATTTACGGTTATCGTTTTGGGGTTATGCTTTAGAGACGGTTGCATTCACATTAAATAGGGCACCATCTAAATCCATTGAGACAACACCATATGAACTGTGGTTTGGCAAGAAACCTAAGCTATCGTTTCTTAAAGTTTAGAGTTGCGATGCTCATGTGAAAAAGCTTCAACCTGATAAGATCGAACCCAAATCGGAGAAATGTGTCTTCATAGGATACCCAAAGGAGACTGTTGGGTACACCTTCTATCACAGATCTGAAGGCAAGATATTCGTTGCTAAGAATGGATCCTTTCAAGAGAAGAAGTTTCTATCGAAAGAAGTGAGTTGGAGGAAAGTAGAACCACATGAGTTAATTATACCTTCTCCTGAATTGGAAAGTAGTTCATCACAGAAATCAGTTCCAGTCACTATAAAAAAATACACTTCCGTGATGATACGTGTTTGTCACAGTTGGTCACATTTTCTGTCATGCATGTACATCCATGACGATTTAATGACAGAATCAAGATAGTCATACATGTGCTGTCATAGAAGTGTTCCATGAAATTACCAAAATTATCATCACAGAAGTGTCCACTTCCATGATGATAAATCGTGCGTCATAGAAGTGCTTTCGTCGAGGGTGACCGACACATGGCATCCACCGTAATGGCTCGCCGTTAAGCTATCGGGTCTAGTTTTGGATCCGATAACCCGTTAGCAGCCCCGACCAATGGTGATCTTCCACGTGTAAAATTCTCATAGGTTGGAGGAAACACGTGTTTGCTCCTCGGTGGGCCAAATGTCGCCCATCCATTTGAGGAGACATGCCTATGATACGTCGACACGTGGCAGGGCCCAACAGAGGCCCATATAGATTAAATGGGTCGGCCCAACTAAAGGCACACAAGATTTTGCGGACCATAATGGGCTGGCCCAACTAAAGGCCCACAAGATTTTGCGGACCATAATGGGCCGGCCCAGCTAAAGGCCGAAAAGGTTTTGCGGACCATAATGGGACGGCCCGGCTAAAGGCCCACAAGATTTTGCCAACCATAATGGGCCGGCCTAGCTAAAGGCCCAGAAGATTTTGAGGACACTAGTGGGCCTGCCCATTCACAGGCTGTCATGTTTTGGGCCAAATGCCGGCCCATATTTGATCCGGTCCATTAACAGCCTGCCACGTTCCGAACCTAATAAAGGCGAGATGAGATCCGACTCGTTAAAATCCTACCACATTCTAGGCCAAATTACGGCCCAAATAAGATCCGGCCCTTTAAGAGGCTTTGGGACAAATTATGGCCCATATCAGATTCGGCTCGTCAACTGGATGCTATACTTTTGGGCCTACTTGCTAAAGGCCCATTTAGTAATTTGGCCTGATAGTAGTTTCAGCCTGTTAAAGGCACGTTTAACATTTCAGCCCTATATTTATTTCAGCAAGTTAAAAGCCCGTCATATAGTTGGGCCTAAATACGGCCCGGTTTGCATCTGGCCTGCTCACAACCGATAATTTGATTGTGCCAAACAAGAACCAAGACAATTCTGGCCTGTTAACAGCCCGTGATGTGATTGGCACAATCATGGGCCAGGGTCTATTTCGGCTTGCTGCCGGCTCGTGAGCTGTTCGGCATGTTTCAGGCCCAACCTACTTTTCAGCCTCCTAAAAGCCCATTGAGTTTTCTGGCAAAAATAGGGCCGACTGTTTACTCGGCCTATTAAAGGCACGAATCTACTTGTGGGCTAGTTTACATTTAGGCCTGTTAACGGACCAAGATGACTGGGCCCATGATGCGGATCATACATAGTGATTTGCATGACGACCCGATTATGTAGCGTAATTTTACTGTTTGGCCGGTTTACTGCGAAGACAAGATATATATACAGTAAAGTAACTGCAGCATCGTGAATAAGAAAAAACCTAGACTATACAATAAAGAAATTACGGCATATTACATCCACTAGGCATCAAAGTTTGCCACTATGATAATAAAGCACAAGCAGACAGCAGATTACATACATTGGGCATCAAAGATCACCACCAGTGTAAATAAACACACCGACAGAATAATATACAAAATCATAGGCACTTCAATAGAGTTCAAGAAAGGTCATCCCTGCTCGGGAGCTGCAGCGCAAGCAACTGAGTAAGCTGATGAGACTGCGCTTGTTTGACACTTATATCCTCCTCACTCTGAAAGATAAACAAGCAGACAGATGATAGGTTTTACACATATAAGTATGAGTGCTGACAATTCATCACATTTCTTACTGACGAATAAAGTGACACAGTTTAAAATAGCATTAACACAATATGGTATTATTCAGGTCAAGACATGTTAGGAAATGACATTGTGAAGGAGTTGGTAGCTACATGACACCACTGGATTACAGATCAAGAGCTCAAAAGTATCATTGGTTAGTGTGCTGTCAATTTATGCCATTTCAGATTGGCAAATAAAGAGACGGTTTAAATAATAGTAGAATGATATGACATTGTTCATAGTTAAGACATTGCAGAATATGACATTGTGCTGTAGTGGGTAGGTTCATGACACCACTAGATTACGGATCAAGAACAGAAGCATACATGCAGTGCAAAAGAAGATCACTTGCTCTGTATAGTTTAGTTTACATGGTATGAAGAAGGAACTTGGTTGTACAACTGAAAACTTAAATTGAGAAGGACAAACTTTTATTTATGAACTACATAATAAATTTTAAGCATGCAATTTGATGGAAACACCAAAAATAAACAGCTGTTGCAGTCATGCCTAACCAAATATACACAACAAAGTTTGAAGGCTTGAGAAGGACAAACTTACAGTAAGTAGAGATGTGATAAGCATTGCCTTTATTCTACATTTTGTTAAGAGTAAATAGAGATGTGATAATATAAGAAAAAATGGACAATATTTAAGATAAGATGAAGAGTAATGCTACATAACAAAGTAGCTATACATGTAAGTACAGCGATACAGGCAAAAGGTACAGCCAAGAGCAATGTAGGTCTAAACTTCTTCAGTACCATCGGTGTTATCCAACCTTATGGTAAGAGTAAATATAGATCTGATGTGTAGAAAATGGAGGGAAAAGGAAAATAAGCTGCAGAGTTATGGTACATGTACAACTAGCTGTCAATATAAGTACACTGATAGAGGACAGCAGGTACTTACAAGAACAATGCAGAGCTAAAAAATTTCATTGGCATTGGATATATTCTACACTAATGTAACCATTCATACAGATCAGATAATTTGGAACGAACAATTGATAAGCAAGCTATCACATAATTAACCAGGTATGTATGCAAGTACAGTGATACATGACAACAGGTACTAACAAGATCAAAGCAGCGGGCAGCATATTTGCGATATCCTGTCGTCCTTTTCAAACCAGAATTCTTCTTCGAGCAGATTTCCTGCAAAAAAAGATCTGTAAGGCACATGCGAAAAAGTAGAAGTTCAAATTTTCATGTGATATCATAGACAATACCTCATCCTGGGAATGAGACCAGTGCATAACAAGGTTTTCCATTCAATGTCCTCAAAAGTTAGCACAGGAGACTTCACCGGAAATTCATTTATAGACTTGCCATCAAAGTGTGACTTCCTCAGGTAACATCGATACTCCTGCAATGCTTCCTAGAAAAGCGCAAGCAAGCTTTGCTCGTCATGACTATCCAGATTGACCCTCGCCTACTTACAACAATGTAATGTAAATCATTGATGTGTTCAATCAGTAGAAAACAAGAAAATAATCATCATGAATAATAGCACTTACACGTAAGTGGGACAGGAAGATGTGAAAATGGTGTTTGTCTTCACTATAATCTTCCCATGATGGGAATATATGCAGGTAGTCCCTAACAACATTGAAAGCATTGTCTTTTAAAATTGGAATAACTGGAATGGGGTTCCAATCTGCAGGAATTGGCCATCTCTATAGTTGGGATAGGTCTTTGGCCGGTGGACTTGTTGTACTTTTTGGTTGAGTGGGATTTTTCTATGGTACGACTGGTGCTATGGCAACTGAAATCGGCATACCTTTTGCTAGAGTTCAGTCCTGTGTGGTGGGGCTAGTGGTGTGGCTAGTGAAGTATGGGTACAGTCTGCTAGAGTCGGTCCTACGTTTTGTGTCACTGGTTGTAGAAACGATATAAGTGGGGTGCTGTCTGATTTCTCCGGCCCCACCATGTTTTTCAAGGACTTTGCTGGTGCTCCTTCAGGTTCGCCAACCACCCTCTTCCTTTCTGATGTCTGATCCACAAGAACGACATTTGAGTGGAAAAACATGGTATGCTGACAGATGGAATATGTATTGATAATGGATGGGCATGGCTTCTTGACATCTATGATGAGTAAACTAAGCAAATGGCAGTGCTACAAAGTAGAAGAAATCCAAGACAACTTATGCAATATACGCGCAATCAATAAAACCATGCCAAATTAGAACAGGCACCTTGATGGGTGAACAGGACAGGCCATCTGCCTTTGACTCCTCGAGGCCAGAATAGTCATTAGGATCATATTCTGAACAAGAATCTATAGGTGGGGAGTGTATGAGTTTCATTGCATCCAGAATGGCACTCAATGCCTTGGTGCCAATTTTGTAAGTCGTTGGAGTGTTCCACAATATTCTTCTGATGCGAGGATTCCGATATTTGCTGTGATTACGTATAATATCTGAGAAGTATGAAAACATAAATAGTAGTGAGATTATCTTTGTATGCAAAGGATATTCTAATGAGAGAGCCCCTGTAAACCCATGTGTGCTATCACTCGATTCTGATGAGAGAGCCCTTGTGTGCTATAATATGGTGTGTGCATTAAAATAATCTGGCACAAGTACACAAAAAAATAGGTTCCAGAAGTAAGGATAGTTGGCAGATGATAGGTTCATAATATACTTTATAGAGAGTTTATTGCCAAACCATGATAACAAGAGCACACAACAGCAAGGCAGATCATAGTTTACATAAAAGGGGTACACCATAACCAGGATATATAAATCGGGAAAGTGGAACTAGCAGGAAATTACAGTGTTGTATTGCCGCTACTATTTGAAAGCCTATCGATCACGTACAGGCCAACTCTATCACCTGTTGACTGTAGATGTCCCTGCTCCCCTTCCTAACAAGGAACATACTCTACATACTAAATACAGAATAACAAAAGAGTAACATTTTAAAGAACAGAAGAGGAAGCATATTCATGAGGTTCCGCTTCATTGCATACAGTGTTGGTTGCCCACTCATGATGAATCACAGCGCCCAAAGAAATGTAATTCCATGTTGTCTCTCTATGTGTGGCAACATGCATTTGGAAAATCAACTGGGAGCATTACCAGACCAATTAAATGTGTGTCTGTTAACTAATATCAGTATCATATCACAATTCGTATTTGAAGAAGTAAGCTTTGGACTTATGGTTGGTGTGTTGTTTAGCTTCAAGAGTGGACTGCTGCTAGTGCGACACAAAGCAGCTGCGCAGATCATAGTGTAGATATAACGGGAAAACCGTAAGCATCACAAGTAAAATCAGCAAAGTGGAACTTGCTGGAATATACGTGCTAGTATTGCCAGTACGGCTAGAAAGGCTTCGGATACCAGCTCTCTTCAACTGAAGGTGCAGTACTATTAATATCCATGTAACTCTCAAAGGCAACATAGCTCCCTGCATTTCCTTGCTAATCTTATAGGATTCAAGTGGGCAGGCCACTACAATTCCTATTCCTATGTTTACAAAATCCTACGAATCAAAGAGGCCCGAAGAGTTCAAAGTGTCCATCACAACCGACCGTATAGACCTCTACACTGCAAATGTCCCTGCCCATCTTCACTACAAGGAACATATTGTACTACTATAATACTCCCTCCGTTCCAAAATATAAGTCTTTGTAGAGATTTCCACTATGGATCACATACAGATGTATACAGATACATTTTATAGTGTAGATTCACTCATTTTTCTCCATATGTAGTCCATGGTGTAATCTATACAAAGACTTGTATTTAGGAACGGAGAGAGTACTTATTAAAGAAGAACGAAAGAGGAACATGCTAAAGAAGAGCAAGAAGATTTTGGATAATAAAATGCTCTTTGCGCAGTGCCCACACATGATTAACCAGAGCGCATTAAGAATGCAACTCCCTGTTGTCTCTCTATATGTGGTGCATGCTTTTCGAAAGTAAAGTAGGAACATTAGATGACCAATTAAATGTTATCTACTTCAGTAATATCAGCATCATATCAGATTCGTATTTGAGCAACAAGTTTGGAATTATGAATGGCACATTATTTAGCTTGGTGGATTCAGGAGCAGTGCTAAGCATGTACGATGATGGTATCGAATATAAAGGCATGTCTGCATGCAAGTCGCGTGACTTTTGTCATTTGAGTCAGTCGACCATTTCAGGCGGTTGGATGAAGATCCTATGTCTCCTAACCCTTCTTCTTCCTCATCTTTGATTCTTCCCATACAGAACACCGCACGGGACGCCGGCTGAACAACTGGCCCCCACCGCATGTGTTCCTCCGCCACCACCACCCACACCACACCCCCACCCGCTTCGAGTTTTCTTCGTTCAGCGAGGCCCGACCACCGCCCCCACAACCACCGTCCCCACCCGAGCCCCTTACTCGTACCGGCGAACTCCGGCGAGCTCTCAAAAATCGACTGAACTAATTTTGAAATTTAGTCTACTGTCATTTAACTAGTTTGGAATATAAAAAGGGAAAACCATAAGCATTGCGAGTATAGTGTTGAGCGTGCCATGGCAGATCTGAAGGTGCAAACCGGACAAAGGCAACTTCAGAACCAATGTTTCCTTTCAACTAACAAGTAAGTGATGGACAAGAAATCAGAGTAAAGCAGTGGCGATCTATTTTCTAGCTGTGGTAAATAAGTTGAGCAGATACGAAAGAGTACCACCTCTGGTGTAGCGTCGTGTATGCATCTGCTGAGCATTTGACAGTGATGTGGTAGCGATGGCTATTAGCGGCGTGGAGGTAGATCAAGGAAGGTAGACGGTGGCGGCGGGGCATGGTGGATGCGACGGTCGTGGGAGCAGCACCGGCAAGGTGGATGACAGCGGGGATGAAGCAAGAGGACGGCATGCAAGTATCCCGGTCTGAAGCCGTGGATGAGAGAGGTCGATCTCTTATAATGGCCAATGGCATAGGGGCATCAGCTCCAACATGGTGGAGCAGGATGGCGGTGGATGGGGTGGCAGACGGAGGAGGCTGGGGTGGAGAGGGTGTTTTGGCGCCCACGGAGTACGAATGGGGAAATGGAGGGAGAGAGGAAGGGGGGAACCATGTCTTCAGGGGGCGCTTGTCTCAAATGCAAGGAAATTTACAAACGTAGCGCCCGTTTAAAATTTCCTACATCACAACAATATTAGTCGGTTAGGGATAGGACGGTAATCTCGCATACACCAAATATTTGCCGACGAGATTTTGTTTTTGGGGCCCACCGTGTATGAATCGGGGAGGGAGTCCATTTCGGTCGAGGAGACACTGTGTTTTGGTGCCCCCGTGTATGTATCTGGGTGAGAGGCGGTTATGTCACGGTTGAGTGAAATTACAAACCTACTCCTATCAAAACCTATAGAAATCGAGTCGATAGGCTTTGCGTGGGAGGGATAGGCAGTACTTTCCATCTTGCTGATTTTGTTTTCGGGCAGTTACTGCGACTTTCCCCGCTTTGTTCAAACTTTTGCAGAGCAAGAGTGCATGTTTACCATGCCAACTCAATTCGAATCCAGTTTGTATTCTATTTTTGTTCGGGCAGGATCCATTTTTGATTGGAATAAAATTATATATACATCATTTTATATATATATAAACTTTCAAAAGCACAACAAAAAATTCTGCTCCTTTATATGTATAATATGATTTACAAATACAATGATCTCAAAATCATAAGGTTGAATTCAAAAAATTTAAACCAAATTATGTTCTACTAAAATGTATGGATCCGTAATATCTACGTATTAAATAACATAGATGCGCGTGAATTCATATGAGTATGCATGTTTGATATATGTTCGAGTATGAATTACATGTATCATCATTCGAATTCAAATATTTGAATCCCTTTTATGTTGACTCCTTTCACGCCCATCTCTCTCGCATGCATGCTCCTTCATGTAGCTATCATGCCCATCTCTTTTCTCCAGCTGACCCGCATGCTCACTTCATATTTCTCCTATCTTCGCAAACATGGTCCCTCGACATCTCCCTTGAGAAGTGTCACACTCTCCCTATCATTATACATTACACGGTTTTCACTATCTCTCACATCTCTACCATTCTCTGGTATCACTAGGTACCTAAGCTTTCTTTTTCACTGCCACACACACAGTCTCACTCGTCTTTCACTTTGTCTTTCTCTCTATGGGGTTCTCTCACACACCCTATATGTCTCTAGATATGACCCATACCACTAAAATTACTCTCTCCTACAGACACAACATTTGTTGCGGTCTCCTTTCTGTCTCCATCCCAGTTATAAAACTGACATTATTCATTTGTTTACCGACCAGACAAACCCCCCCTCTCTCTCACACACACACAACTCCTACTTCTACTCCCCTTCCCGACTACCGTCTCTCTCTCACACACAAAACTCTCGCTTTCGCACCGCCGACTTGTATTTCTCTCACAAACATTTATCGACTAGCCTCTAGATAGGTTTATACACCCGCACACTCGTGCGTCCACTATCGCATACATGTATCTCTTGCGTTCCTTGTATCAATGTAGATTTTTGTTCCCTTCTTGAGACACACCCTCTCGATCGTGCACACACACACTATCGCCTCATTTTAAGCTGATACGTCTCGCACACACACTCTTTGTGTCTTTGTCACACATGCACTCCGTCCTCCTCCTCTCTCCCTCTCTCCCACACACACATGGGCTTTTTGCAACGACTAGCAAGATGCCCATACGTTGCATGGAACATCATGATGCATTTGTATGAGTAGTTTATCTTGTGGGAGAAAAGGATGAACGAGGGACGACCTTATTTGCAAATGTGGAGAGGGGTGTGGGTATCTTTTTGCAAAATTTCCATAGTTTCCTTCCTATCCGCCACATATAAATCGGACGACCTATATTGCAGGATGGCAGGCACACCATCATCACCGACTCTGTTTTTATCTCTACTCTTATAAAAAGCATAGTCAGTGATGATGGTGTGCCTGCTATCTTGCAATATAGGTCGTCCGTTCTATATCTAACGGATAGGAAGCAAACTATGGCAATTTACCCACACTCCTCTCCACATTTGCAGATAAGGCCTTCCCCCGTTCATCCTTTTCTCCCATGAGATCTTGATGTTCTGTGCAACGCACGAGCATCTTGCTAGTAAGAGTAGAAATTAGACATATACCACTTCTCGAATCTTCAAACCAACAACATTCCTCCCTTATCTCATCAAACCGCCAAAGGAATATATTTTGAGTGAAACGTAACATATTTTTAGTGATATACGTATTTCAAAACTAGACTCTTTTTTCTATCAAATCAGTGAATATGTATTAATCAACTTTGATCGTGTGGCAACGCATCGTTCCACAATGTAGTGCCTATAGATTTTTTAAGAAGTTAAACTTTGCAAACTTTGACCAAGTTCGTAGAGAAAAATATTTATATCTACAATAGCAAAAATATATAATGCGAAACTACATCCTATGATGAATCTAGTGATATATGTTTCGCACTCTAGATGTAAATATTTTTCACCACAAACTTGGTCAAAGTTTGTGAGGTTTGACTTTTCAAAATAATCAATAGGCATTACATTATGGAACGGAGGTAGTAGTTATTACCACTGTATAATTTTTTGGACAACATACAAACGATGGAGTACATATACGAAGAGAAGAGGCGCAGGCACGCAGTCGGTCTCCCGCTGTCTCGCGCACATGAGAGTTACGTAAAGGCAAAGTTAACAAATAAACCCTAAAACCCTAGGTGCACGATCGCTCCATGCGCACCTTTGTAGGAATAGTCATCTCGCATGATAATTTGATCATTAGGAGTTGATGGTCGGGGCCATAGGTGAACAACCTGGGGGTGGTGGCTCGCCAGTTGCCACAGATCGAGTAGCCACGTTTAAAATATCATTTTTAGCAGGGTAAGAGTTCCGATATTCAATGGCGTGTTATAAGTACTAAGTAGTTTTTAGAAGATTGGTATGGAGCGAAAATGGAATTCATAACTACTACCTCCTTGGCGTATGATTGTATGGGTTTATGTTGTGAGCTGTTGAACATGGTAGTTCTAAGGCAAATACTATGGTTTAGATGTTGGTTTTCATTAATGAAAATCGAAAGGAGGAAACACTTCTTTGACAAAAAAACTACTACCTCCGTTCTAGTTTACTATTCCCCATTGTAGCTTGGGTCAAAGTTTGTCCATGAATTTTACTTGTAGAATGTGAATGAAAAACGAAATTTTGTTATACCCAAACAAAAAAGTACTGGAGGGAGTGATTGCTCTAACACGGATGCGACCTCTCACAGCGCAGGCATTGAACCGGCACGCCGGCCAAGAGGTCCCCAGTTGCTGCCGGCCTGGCTGAACACGCCTCCTTGCCGCATGCAACCGGCTTCAGACTTCCCCGCCTGCCTCCATTGAATCTGCGCGTGTGCTAGCAACACGTCCTTCCGTGAGCCGGCCGACATGTTAGAACACAAAAAATCACCAAAATATAATTAATTACGAATGGTAGCCGGCCTTGACTTGTTGTGCTCGCAGTGGTAGCCGAAACTAGAGGTTTTTCTTTAGTTATAACTCTCCTCACATTTTTCTTGGCTTTGAAGTGAATCATCATTGTGGACATTATCTATGAATGTGCGGATATCTATGAATATGAGTTTGGTGTGGAAGTTGAACTTGGAATGTCGGGCTTGCGAGTGAACTATACCATGTCCAATGCTTCGTCTGTTATTGTTTGGAAAGTAATTGTTGTTATTACATGACCCAAAAAAATTACTTTGTGCCACATCAGTAGATGCACGGACATCACAATGGGCATGCTGACTAGATAAACATTTGAACCTAGCTATTACAAAGGAAATTTTGTATTGACAATAGTTTTAGATAGCAGGAGACGCCTAGCCTGCTCTGCCTCTGCTAGCTTATTTCTGGCTTCTTCCATCTCTTCTTTGGCTTGGGTGAAGAGAGCATCTGATTGCTCTTTTCGCTTCTTCAGGAACTCAGCTACATTCTCAAGGGCTGCTGCATGCTTTTCTTTCATCCTTTACTAGAGCCACACGGACACGAAGAGCTGACGACTCCACCTAGCTTGTGTGTAATCTAGCATCATCTGGGAATTTGCACCTTGTGTCTAATCCAGCATCATTAGGGAATGGGCACCTTGTGTGTAATCCAGCCTCATTTTGGAAACATGATCTCGAGGTTGACCATACTTCCCTCCTCGTAGGAACAACATCCTCACATGAAGTTACTTCTTTTTTAGATCAACACTCAAAGCAACCCAGATCCATTTAGTAGAAGCCAGATAAACAGGACTCGCAGAAGTGAATTCAAAAGGAAAAAAATAAAAATAGACTACAAGGTGAGAGCACCCACTTCCTACATCAAGCTAAAAATGAAAGCATTAGGAAGATTAATACTATTCTTATTACACATCGAATAACACGAGGCTAAGAGAAACAGAAACTACAACATATACACATCGAAGAACACAAGGCTAAACGAAAGTAATTGAAAGGGTGTTAATTACCAAAGCTCATTTTACAGGTTCTGTGTAGCTCCCTTTTAACTTGCCATGCTCCTTGAAGATGTCCCCAATATCCCGTGTTTGGTCTTCATTGCTCCTCTGCATGTTCGCACTCGTGGTTTTAAAATCTGAACATGGCAAGAAAAATACACTACTAGTAATACTCACGCATCTTGTGGGCAACATTAAAGCACTCGTCTGCCATGCTAGAGCATCTCCAACAGAAGCGCAACGCGCGGTGCATTAAAAAGCGTTTATAGTGCTGAGATCGAGAAGTAGAGATAAAAAGTAGAGACTAGAGAGTAGAGGATAGTTCTCAGCATAGATATAGCATAAATAGATAAAAAAAAGATAGTTCAACTACTCCTCGTCGTCCCACTCCTCCTCGGTGATGTCCTCCTCCGACGTCTCAATGTAGGCGTGAAGATACCGATCGTCGTTGGATTCCTAGGGCGACGCTGCTCCTAGCCTCGTGTTGAATTGAGCGTCCGCTTTTCGCTTATGCTTGTCCTCGCGATAGGTGACTCACTCTTCCCTCCTCTTATCCCTCTCTGCCCTCCTTTGCGCGTAGAACTCGCGCTTGTTAATGATGTCCTGCAAAAATCGTTGGCGCCACGGCGCTATGGATTCCTCGTCCATCTTGGTGATGCCGAGACGATGCTCCTGCCTCCGGTTGTCATGACAATCCTTGTCGGTGATAAGGTGCGGCAGAGGCGCGAGCTCCTGCGCCCACTCCCGCGTCGGCATGTTGGGGAAGTTCAATGTTCTATGAGGCCACCGGAGGCGCCACGCCGCCACATTGTACGCACGGGTGGCCTCGTTGGCGGTGTCGAAATTTCCGAGGCCAAGGCGCATCCCGTGGAATGTATCTCAGCGTAGAAGCCGTCGGAGGGGCGCATGTGGACGCCGCGCTATCCCCAAGTTTCCCGGCAACGCAGCGACTTGGTGGCGCCGTGGCGGCGAGGCGAGAAAGAGCGGGGAGAGAGCGGTGGCAAGGGAGAGAGCGGTGTCAAGGCACAGAGCGGTGGGAGGGCGTTGGATTTTATAAAGCGCGCCGGACGCCGCGCTCCAAAACTAGCGTGTGCGCGGCCGATTTTTCCCGCACGTGCGATCCTTTCCTAACATCCCTGCTATCTCTACTCTCTTCTCTACTATTATATTTATTTTATATTTAATATTTATCTCTACTTCTCTCCTCTCTACTGTTTGTTTCTTTTAAAGAATAGAGTTGGTGATGATGGAGTGCCTGCCATCCTGCAATATAGGCCGTCCGATTTATATCCGACGGATAGGAAGGAAACTATGGCAATTTTGCCGAAAGATACCCACACCCCTCTCTAGATTTTCAAATAAAGCCTTCCCTCATACATCCATTTCTCCCACACGATAAAATACTCATACAAAGGCATATTGATGCGTGCAACGCATGGGATCTTGCTAGTTATAAAAAACTTTTCATCATTTGCCACACTACTGGTTGCAGATGAAGAACCTACCCAAGCACAGCGGTATACAGGAGCTACGCACAATTACAAGCTGATATTTTGTTGAACAATGGAGGCTATAACCAATTACTTTCACGGGAACAATAGCAACCAGGAAATTTGAAGGGTAGGTATGAACAAAATTGGAACTGCACATGTATGGCTAAGTGATTCAATACACACATTACCAATTGAGGAGGAGAATGATGGTCTCGGCGGCCTCTATGCATCATGGTCGGCAACGGGAGTCAGTTCATTTTCCATGACGGTGGTGTTTTTGTGCTTGGCATCGGCTTCTGGGAAGCAGAGCCGAGATCATGGAAGACGGTGCCCGGGAAGAGGCTCCGTGTACGACGACGACGATGGACCGGCTCCAGTGTGGCTTACGAGGTCATCGATGAGACAGATGCGTTGCGGTGGATGAGTCCGCCTATGTAGAAGGGGAGGAGAATGAAGGTTGCGGTGTCATGGAGAAGTCTATTTTGCGGTGGGTATAGAAAATGGGGAGTATTCGAGTGTACTACTCTGGATGGCGGGGTGGGGTTGGCTGGGTAGGGTGAACCTGAAGTTATGAAAACAGCCCCCTACCAAGCGTCATCTGTAGGCCTGTTCTGAGGGCTATGATGGTAACTTCGCACTGCTCGAATGAGGGTCGTGGGAGATTTTCCCGCCGACCTCAAAATTTTGTGACACTGAACTTCCCGTGTGGCGTTCTGGGTGATTGGGCTAAGCAACTACTACCCACGTCCTAGTTTATTGGTCCCCATTGTATATTGTGTCAAATTTTGACTATAGATTGAACTAACAAAATGTTCATGCATGTTACCAAAAATTATATTATAGATAACTATGTTGAAATACAAATCCAACGATATAATTTTTGTTGACATGCATTAACATTTTGTTAGCTAAATATTTGGTCAAAATTTGGCACGAACTATAAAGGTAACCTATAAACCAGGACGGGGGTAGTGGCGAGTAGTACTAGTAACTACTAGTACTCTTTCCGTTTTTATTAACTTTGCATATTAGGTTTGACCGAAGTCAAACTTCCTAAAGTTTGACCAAGTTTATAGAAAATATAAACATTTACCATAACAAAATATATATGATGCGAAAGTACAGTCAATAATGAATCTAATGGTATTTATTTGTTAGTGTATTGTATATGTTAATATTTTTTGTTATAAACTTTCTGAGAGTTTACAAAACTTGACTTCGACGAATGCTAATACGCGGACTTAAATAAAAACAGAGGGAGTACACATTTGTTTTCTTACTTTTTACTGAATTAATCATTTGTTGTAATTGTGAAATAAATATATTAGGCTACTAACTTTGAATGTAATGGTCTATACAATTCAATAGTTGCTATCATTGTTTATGTTGGAGATATGCCCTAGAGGTAGTCATGTATGATGATATTTCCTATGTGTTTATGAATAAAGATAGTCCTTGGATATTATCAATGATGTGTATCAGCAAGTACATGACTTGTTTGTGGGACTATGCATTGTATGATGAATGTCCTAAAAGGTCCCTAGTCGAAAGGGCTATGTGGATGCGCAGCCATCTAGACTAGCATATGACACAGTCGATGGCTTGGTCTCACTAGCTATGGGGCATTCGATGCTAACCAGATAATATGGACTCGGAAGGATCTGGTCGGATTCGACATAGTCGGATCCGAGTTGAGATAAGGTCCGAGTCGGACAGACCCAACTTGAGATGCAGCGATATGTCATCTGTGAGTCTCTAGTACAACATACGTTCTATGTCCCAAGACCTGAGCTGGCGCATGTACTCGGGATGGTAACAGACTTGCTTTGGGCCAACCAAACGCTACACCGTGACTGGGTAGTTACAAAGGTAGGTTTCGGGCTTGTCTAGACCCATGCTGCGAGATATGGTCGAGCAAGATGGGATTTGCCCCTCCGATCAGGAGAGATATACTCTGGGCCCCTCGTGTGATCCGAACAGGATAAGCATGGCCATGCGACAAGGATTATGAGATAATCTGGTTTGTGGTCGGCATCAGTGGAAAGAGAAAGAGGTCAGGCTAGCACAAGGATGACATACTCGCCTTGAGCCCGACAACATATATCGTGTGGCAAAAGGAATGGAAGTGTGATGTACAGGTTCACCTAACCAGCTTCAACGTCTGCTTGGTGGTCGGCACGCCTTGCTAGAGGCCGCTACCAGCCATGTAGGCCGGAGGTGATCCGAACTGTGACCAAGCCGACTTGAACCTAAGGGGTCGCGCTCTTAAGGGAAGGAACCTACGAGGTCGAATCCGAGGACACTGGTCGGATGTGATCGAAGATGTATTCGGATTGTGGCCGATTAGACATATGGGCTTTAGGGTCCGTGCGAGGCCCAAGTGTTGAGCCCACGACGGACGCCTATATAAAGTGGGGTGCGGCACACTCATACGGTTGATCGCTTCGGCGCTGTCACTAGGGTTTGCATGTGTTGCGAATAGACACCTCAACTCGCCGGCAGTTGTCTGATCGGACCTAGCAGTCCGCCACACGATGTTCCACCTGCACGCACGGATACCGTTAGAGGCGGTGCACTTGTGCTGCTCTGGTGAACCAGTACGTGGGAACCGACTATTGGCTGTACGAGGGAGATCGGACGAGGAGGAGACGATCCACACGGACACGCTGCCCCAACTCTTCTTCCGCTGCACGGCACTGCGCGTCTAGTGGTAACGAACTGTGATCCATCTCCCATAGCATGTTCTTGGTTTTTCTGCACATAGGAATATTTCAATTTGCAGTCGACGCACCCTACCGTAGATCCCAATAGTTGAATTCCAAGATGTATATGGGGTCTATAGTACTTCACAATATGCTCAAACTCACATAATCCCAGTCAAATGAGAATCGAAATGCATTTCATAGTTACTACAGTATGTTGTAGGATGCAACAAAACCAACCATAACTCTACATCATCCATTATAAAAGCAACATTTTGAACACATCCCAACGTGGGAATGAAACGTGTGGAGAGAGCTTGTGAAGATGGAGCAGATAGGGTGGGATAGATTGTATGTATGTGGACGAGAGAGTAGGAGACAAACCTAATTAGACAGAGAGATAGAGAGAGAAAGAGAGAGAGGAACAAGTTAGGTCTGTGAGAAAGATGAAGACATGTAATATACATGAGATGCATGTGCATCGGGATTCTGTACACGTGGAAGGAGAAGAGACAAGGGGTTTGATGAGAGAGCTGGAAAAACATGGACGAGAGGGGAAGGATCTTGCGGGTTGAG
>NC_041386.1:300601094-300620842 GCF_002162155.2 Triticum dicoccoides | reverse complement strand
ATTGTCACATCATCCTGCTTCCAAATGGCCTTGCATTCTCTAGTGCAGTGTGGTCGCCGTCTTCGATCTCCTCGATGCCCTCTTTGAAGATTGAGGTGTGGTGCATGATGTGTTGTAGAGAAGCACAAGCAAGAGTGGTTGTCATATAACCTTGGATGGGGATGAATTGTCTGCTCGGGAGAGGGTGTGTGTGTGTGTCAGATATTGAGAGAAATCAAACCTATGGAGAGAAATGTGTCTGTATGTGACAGAAAGCTACATGCTAAATAGGTTTTTCACAAAGAGATTGTGCGTGCAAGATAGAGAGCGATGTGCGGGCCTTGAGGTGGGCAGGGCCCGGCTGAGGGTGTCAAAATGTGTGCGTTGATGCATGTGTTACATGGGATCATGCGAGGGACGGACGAATCGATAGAGATGGTTGTTGTGTTATGGATGCCCCCCCACTCTCTTCTCTCTCTCTCACACACACACAAGTAAAATAGAAGACCGTTCTCTCATGTATACACAACGTATCGGCATCTGTCTATGTCTCACTCATGCACGATCATTTGCACATTCACACCTATCTATGTCTCTATCACACGCACACCGTCTCCACACTGCCCTTCTGTCACAACACACATATGAACACATACACACATTCTGTCTGAGTCACACACACAAAATTAGTATTAAAAAAAATTAGGGCGCACCTAAAATGTACAAATCCAAATAAACACGAATAGGGGCTAAATTCAAATATATGGAAATATTGTAGCGTCAAGAACTTTTCCAAGAAAAAAAGTTGAGTAATATTCGCGGATTGTTTTCACACACACAAAAAGGTTCGGTGGATGTCCTTCGAGCGCGACACGGTGACGCACCGTTCGATCGACCGCGCGGCCGTGGTTCACGCGCTTGCACAGGATTCCGTATCATGGCTGTGGTAACTAATATAAGTGCTGCTTTAGTCTAATGTTTACGTTTACTAGTACAGTTTTCTTTTAAGTTTGACCAACCCTATATAAAACTAAACTAAGCTCCCATACATGCACTCATCAATATGCCGCCACCGTTGCGCATGCCGGCGCCCCCTGCTCCAGCCAACAATTTCTCGCCCATCACTGCCATGTCGCCGCCATCCCTATGCCATGAAGCCGAAGGCTCGCCCGCTCATGTCATCTGCAGTCCCTCCTCACGATGTCGCCGCGCTGCCAAGCACGAGAGCAGCTGGTGGAGCCAAGTCTATGCATGCAGCGTACGAAGAGGAGGACGAGCGTGTGCTCCAGCACGCCTGCAAGAAGGAACTAGCATGTCATTGTCGTCTCAGCCCGCGCGGAGGAGGTGCGCATGGTGGCTGTCGCAGCGGAAGCCGGTCGCGCCCGCGCTGAGCCCGCAAATCGGGTGCGGACACGGAATCTACCTTCGGGACCTTGAATGCCACGTGGATCCTGCAATCTTAAGAAACAATTTGGGTCAGTTGACTCTCGTGAGCCGTTGGATGCAACATGGATGGCTAGAAGGGCTTCTTCAACCTCCGAAACTGACGCACTGTTCAACCTCTCAGCCCGCCACATGCCTAACCGCCTGCCGCCAGCACCCCGCCCTCCCCTAAACCACCTGGCACCGCCATGCTCCCCCACCTCCGCAATCCATTTAACCCCGGGCATGATCCATTTTTTCAGGCGAACTGCATTCCACACCCAACACTCATAAGATAGATCACGGGCACCCTACCACCCTAATATAGATACTGGGTAGCTTCTCTTCCATCTTCTTCCTTCGCCCCGTCGAACTTCTTTCACCAAAAGAATGACCCAAATTATACTAACAAGTACGAACGTATTAAGTATAGTATGAACACGAAGATACGAGCAGTAGTACCAACTGCAAGAAGAACAGTAGTAAGACATACTAGTACTAGTACTACTGTACATACTAAAGAGTTCAAGTAACGAGAAAGAACATAAAGTTCAAATAACAAGAAAGAACATAAACATAGTTCTGCTGGGGGCTCAGCACAACACACCCCTGAAATAAAACTAAGCAACTAGTCCGCTTGACACTGTAGTAGAACCATCATGAGCGACTGCACTGCCTCCTTACTCGTAGTCCGAGTCTGAGTCCAAGTCCACGTCCTCGACTTCGTCCTCGTCCATCTTCCTTTTCCTCTTCGCCGACACTTCTTTGCTTGAACCAGACACTAGGCTGTACTTCTTCATCCAACCATTGTACATATTTAAACAAAGGTAGGCATCCATTGCTGCGTACTGGATGTGATCTTCATCTAATGTCTTTGACTCCCATGCATGATGAAACTCGTGGTGAGGTTTCTTCAGTTTATCGTATGAAGGATCAATCATGGCTGCTGCCAGGGTCAACATTGATGGATGAGAGGAGGACATCAGGCTTGCCTTCTGGAGATCGAAGGGCTGGCCTACAACGAGGCCTATCCGACCCAGGACATCCCTGTCATTCCTAAAGTCTACAGTAACGAATTTCACTCTTTCGTCCTTGAGGAAGTTCTTAAAATCCTGCACTCAACGTCGGCATGGCATATGTGGTAGACCAAGCACACGTTATGTACGCAAACCTGGATCACGGCGGGATTCTTCCTCTCTGCCTCCTTTAGAATCTTCTCTCTTTCCAGGAGTGTGGTTTACTCAACATCTAGCCCAGCGACCCACTCATCCTTTGAACTGTTGAACATGAGTAGGAAGCGAGCAAGGCATGCTCTCACCATAGTGGATCCATGTGTGTAGATGACGATGAACTCATTGCCGGTGATGGCTCTAACCTGGTACTCAGCGGTGACCATGGAGATTTGGGAGGCCATGGGTTTTGGAGGAGGCTTAGGAGAAGTTGAACTGGTGCAATGTGGAAGGACAGGACGACTGGGAGCGAACTGTTCTAAGGTACTCCCAAAGAGTATAACTTCTGCCTGTGGATGAGTAGGGCGTGCGAATGGCGTGGGGTTGTTGGCTTGCCTGGTGGATAAACGGCTGCAAGCCCCCAAAGAGTTCTCGAGTACTATGCGGGACCCACTAGATTCCATGTCTACTAGACCCATATCGTAGGCCTGACGGTATAGCTTCTGCCTGTTCGCACGCCATGCCGGCGCGTGGATGTAACTTCACTTCATTCCATCAACCGTCGCGCCTCCCACGACCTTCGCCTCCCTCGTGCGGTCGCGCCCTTTGAGACTTCGACCGGCTATAAATGAGATATTTTTTTGCCTAGTCCGCATGCATCATACTCCCTCTAGTCCTTTTTACTTCCGTCAACAATTTGCAAAGTGTCTGACCAAATTTATACTAAAAATATCATTATCTACCATACTGATTATAATGAGTATAAGAACTACGTTTCATAATGAGTATAAAAATATCGATTTGACATTGTGAATGTTCATATATTTTTCTATAAGTATGGTCAAAGTACAGGTACATGGACTTCAGACAAAACTTAAATGCACAATGCAGACTAGTTCCTCCGTCTAGGTGCATGCCATGTCCTATCTAGTCATCACAACAAGGTTAGCTATTAGAGTACTAGTACCTCCCTTCTACTTTAAAGGGCTCGATGCAAAAATGTCACCTACTCTTACCAAGATAGAAGAGGGGGAATAATTTTGTATTATGCAAAAGTACTCAACTAATGTTGTCGTTCTTCACAAAAAATGTGTTTACCAATGCATTATCGCATTGCATGCTTGCATGAACACTAGTTACTCTAACCCCCTCTCTTATTTAATTCTTTGCGGCAGCAACATGTTTGCTATTCCCATGTGCATGATACCAGCTAAGATACCACCATTATGGCCAGCCTTAATCATCGCATGCAATAATTTAGTGCACCCTAAAATATGAACATGTGTGGGGCGTGTATGTTTTTAATGACTTGAGACTATACCTAGCCCAACATGCAAGATGACTTATTATGCACCATCCCCCATACCTGCAGGAAGCCCGTTCATCTCTAAATCTTTTCCTGGCCATGTGTGAAAACAATATGCCTGCTTGAGTCTCCTCTCTCCGGCGGTCCCACCACCCCACCCCTTGTGGAAAAAATCTGCATGCATGACTCTCCTCCCTCCGCGCTCGTCCAATCCGTTATGACCAGCAATATTTCCACCCCTTCCCTCCCCTGTAACTTACTCCAACAAATATGCCCACATAGTCGTTACGTTAATCACGCAACATATCTTACGGGACGCTGCTTCAGTTACTTAACTACAGGTGCATTGTGTCTCTGACATATGTGCCCAACAGGGGTCTGGCCCACATGTCAGTGACGGAACTGGACCTGCAGTTAAGTCAGTGCAGCTCAGTCCATATCTTATGCAGGTGTGCCATTGCTCGCTGGAAATACTGCGCCTCCCACGGCATCCGGAAGAATGCTCACGTTTATCGCTATCTCAACTCCCTCCCTCTCATGTCGACCACCATGCCATTGCCCCTCCCAAGCCCTAGGCGCCCCTCACTGCACCGCGCAGACAGTCACGTGTCGCCATTCCATTCCTCGCCACCACTAGTTGAGGACGACGCGTCGGTGTTCCGCTCCTCTCTGCGACGCGTCGAGGTGGATGCGTCGGAGGACGCGTCGGCTCCCCGCTACAAGGAGAATGCTGAGCCCCCTAGCCTTGAGCAGCTTTGGAAAGAAATGGATGTCGCCTTGTGGGAGGCTACGCCTCCGGTAGAGCATGCCAAAATAGAGGCAGAGAAGAAGGCCGAGGAAGAGAAGCGCGCCACGGGACAAGCTGCCTGGCAAGCCTATGTCGCGTCCGAGGGAGTCAGGTAATTGGCTCTTTGGCAGAAGGCTCTAGCGAGGAGGCCCGTGCCAAAGCCCTGAGTGCAGTCGGGCCCAAGCGCCTCATCTACACTTGGCGGTACATGGACCGGGTCCACGCTTCCAGCAAGGAGGAGTACCTGTTGCCGCCGGATCACCACATCGGTAAGATCACGCTCGCCCGCCGGCAAGCCGCCACTCAGCACCTCGCGAATTGTGAGGCTGAGGAAGAGGCATTGTGTCAGCGCGTTGGGAAACGGCCGCGCACCAGGGCACTCGTGGCACGCCGCAAGCACTCCCACGAGCACCATGGATTTTAGTAGGAGTATAATTTAGTTTCGTAAGACGATCTCCTTAGTTTTGGGATGCAAATGATAAATCCCGAACGTTCAGGAATTATTACCGTCCTTAATTAAGTATGTAAAAGGGAAAGTTTGGAAACCTTGTGTATTCATACGCATTTTGTAAGTACGTGCATATATCACAAACTTTACTACTCCTATATACTATCACACTACACGTGTCTCTATATATATGCTTGCAGACTGTGCTACTCCCAACGTCCATGTGAATAAGTCATCTTTGGTTGTGCACTGTGACCAAGAAGGAGGGAAGACTTATACACCTAGCTGGAGGGAGTACTACCATTACTTATGTATGTGCAAATGCACGTTCTAACATTATGGTGCGATTTTTGTAAAAGTAGAAAACAACAGTAGTCAAGCTTGTGAAACAATTCAATGCAAAATCAATGCAAAAATGCTCGTTTGATTGTTTCCTTTTAGCTTCCTTCTCTGTTGTTATTTATCTGTCATACTTTGTACGGAGTATCTCACTGGTGGAAATGCACGCAAATCCCCAAACCGCTTCCTACACCCTGTATCGAATTTTTTGTCTAACAAGTTGTGATGTGCAATTGGAATTCCAACTTGAGTACTACTACTAGTAGGAGTACCAGGGGCCAGTTTTTTTAGGCTTCTAGATTAGTAATTCCATAACTACTACCTCTGTCCTGGTTTACTGGTCCCCGTTGTAATCTGTGTCAAATTTTGATCATAAATTTAACTAATGAAATGTTAGTACATGTCACATGCACTGACATTTTATAAGTTAAATCTTTGGTCAAAATTTAGCACAAATTACAATAGTGACGAATAAACCAGGACGGAGGTACTAGTAGTAGTTTAGAGGTCCAAATAAATGAGTGAGGCATGCTACTCTCCACTGTGACTAGTCTTATGGGAAAAGTTGGGGAAGAGACGGCTTATTTTTAAGCCGCCAAAAGAACTGGCCCTAAGAGTAGTAGCTAGGGATCGAATGTGTGAGATGAACCAGAGAAAGTAAATAAAAAGAGATGAAATGCAAAAAAGATGAAATGGAGAGAGATGAAATGCAGAGGGATGAAATGCAAAAAAGAGAGGAAACAGGACCGACCCGCTGCCCCATTCAGTGATGCCTGGCCTCCCGCCCCAGCAGTAAAGCCCACGCCTTCTGTGTCCACTGCCGCATGCAGGACACGTGGTGGATGAACTAGGAGTCAGATGGCGAGTGGAGCGGCCGTTTCGCGCCCCGTGATCGTAGGGCGCGGGCGCCATGATGGCCACGACCCAAGTCTACTTAGTAAATGAGCCGCGCCTCTGCAGCTCCCTCTGTTTTTGTGAGGAGAATGTGAACCGCCTCTTTACTATTGAAACAACAGAGTGACGCAAGCATGCTGCGTTCACTCCGCGCATGACCTCCGCATCACGCACGACCCCCACGTTGCGCATTCAATGCGGGTCATGGGGAAGCGTAAATAGCGAAGAGGTTACCGCAGTAAAAACTCCGCCCCGCGTGCCCGCGCACCGTTTTGGGCCCAGCCCAACAACGCGTCGTGCTTATGTGTGGCCTAGGCCTAGTCGCTCCTGTCAGTGCACAAAAGTAGGGGCTCTCTTTTGTGTCCCTTTACCTGTGCACGGGGAGTCAGAGCCGCAGCTACAACCACACTTAGCAGGATAGAGGAGGGAAGCAGAAGTGCAAGGCTACCAGTGCAGCGCTTAAACCAAGGGCGCAGAGGACGGAGTGATCAGACAGGCTTCCTCCCGGCAAGACCCTTGGCGGGGCGGCCTACACAGCCCCGGCAAGAGCCTTGCGGGGGCAGCTCGCCCAACACCAACATCGCGGCCACCCTAGTTGAGGACCACCATCGACAGCATTGGAACCAAGGCTCGGGAAGTGCCTCATGGTGGCATGCAGATTTTGTGAATACAGAGAGCCTACAAATCCTAGATGAGGACTAGAAGACAAGACAATCGCAAGGCTCCTTGACAAGGTTGCCCACGAGGCCCCGGCAAGGCTCCTTGCCGAAGACACTCGCAAGGCCCCGGCAAGACTCTTGCCGAGGGCGCTCACAAGACCCCGACAAAACTCTTGCCGGGAATATACGCGAGACCGCGACAAGAACTTGCCGCCCCGTCACCGCCCCAGCTCAGCGGCCAACCCACCAACTGAAGCAAGTATCCATGTGGCAGTATGTGGGTACTAATCCAACTAGCCAAAAACCTGTGTGGTGGCATACAGATCTTCGTGAAGATCCTACCGCCACGCCAACTTAGCAGCCTGCCAGCCTACGTGGCGCTACATGCCACATTGGCATGGACGCGTGTCGGAGCATGCGGAGCGGCGACGGACGGGACAGGCCTCGTTACTGCCCCCGATAAAGCAAGTGGACACCAAAGTAGCGCATTTAATGCACTTTGTCCTGTAATGACAGGCAATAAGCTTGTACACTATATACCTTTCCACCTCCTGTGTGCCACTGTGGCAGCCCCTTTTGACTATAAAAGAAGGCCCGAGGCGTATTGGAGAGGGATTCGGATCTTTTGGATGACACACGCATCGTAGCTAGTTCAAGAACTCAAAAACACTAAAATATACACCAAAGCAGGACCAGGGTATTACGCATCCTCGTGGCCTGAACCTGGGTAAACAATCCTCGTGCTGGCTTCTAGACCCGCTCTTTGCACAACCTCGCGCCCGCCAACCGTAGAAAAAGGGATCCTAGTGATCCCATAGGTGTCGTTTCCCCCGACATCTCTAGTGCGCCAGGTAGGGGCCGCGGTTGTGAAAATCTGGTCTAGCAGTTAGTTTAGCAGTTCTTCCTCACCATGGCTCCCAAGAAGAAGGCGATCACGGCGATCGGTTCATCTGGAGCCGAACTGCCCGTACCAGGGCGGACGGACGCAGGAGCGATTGTGGGTGGGAGCCGAGGCACGGCTCGCGAGCACCCACGACACCCTGCAGCCAGAGCTCGGCGAGCGGCGTCGTTCGCACACGAGACGACGGGCCGCACGCTGATAAATCCAAAAATGGAGCCATGCCCCTCGCAGGCGGCGCAGGGCTCTCCAAGAGTGGCGTCGTGCCGCCTATAGGAGGCACGGCAACTTCCAGGACGCCCACGTCGGTTCCTGCAACACGCTCTTCCTAGGTCGTGCACAATGAGCAACGCCACCACATCAGTGACCCCGGTCGCCACCGCAGGAATAGTTCTATGCACCAGTCGCGGGACGCGCTGGACCAGCATGCATGCCGAGGCGCTGGCGAAAATGGCGCTTAGCCGCAAGGCCGTGATAGAGCTCCTTCTAACATAGTTAGAAGTCGGAGCACGTCACGGTCCATGCAGCTTTCACCACCACCCACGCCAGCAGAAGCTTTAGCGCGCGCAGTTGCTCCTCGACTTCCCTCCTACTACGGAAAAGCTCGACGAGTGGAGAGCCACCATCCGGAGCCTCGTCGGCATCGCCAACAAAGACGAGCCGCGACCAACGGGGTCCTTAGGCCGATGCTCTATCGAGCCACTGCACGCCAGTGGTCGAAGGACCGGAGGCGCTGCAGCCATGGTGCATTCTCCTCCTCCACGCCAGTTACCACGGGTACCGGTCCGACGGGACAACGCTTGTGATAACATTTCCATAGCGTCGTCCGACCCACGGACCCACTGTGATCAATGCCATGTTCTTCGGGAGCGATCCCATGAAAACGCTTGAACCACTATCGAGCTACGGCACGAAGTGCGCCACCAGTCGGATAGGCGAGCAGGGCCTAGAATGGACCACCCAGCTCCGGAGGGCTCTGGTGGCCTACCATACGAGGTTGGTTGCCCGGCCTTTACCCACGAGTTGCGGCAGTTCCAGTGGCCCACTCACCGCACATTCAAGCCTAACATCGGCGAGAAGCACAACGGCAACACTCACCCGTCAGAGTTCCTTAGCATCTACACCATCGCGATGCAAGTTGCCGGAGGTCGTGATGACAAGGTTATTGCCAATTACTTCCCGTTGGCGCTTAAACCCAACAACATGTCATGGTTGATGCACTTGCCAGTGGATTCTATTTCCTCTTGGTCGGATTTGTGCCATGAGTTTGTTGGCCCCTTTATGGGAGGCCACCAAGCTCATGGCCAGGCAAGCGACTTGCATACCATCCCCAGAAAGAAGGCAAGAACATGCGCAAGTACATACAGAGGTTCAGACGGGTGCAGTAAAACATCCCGGACGTTCATCCCGCCGCTATCATTAGCGCATTCCATCAGAATGTGCATAACCGCAAGATGCGTGAAGAGCTGGCGATGAACAGGGTGAAGGATGTGGCAGAACTCTGTGTTCTAGCCGATAGGTATGCTCGGGCTGAACAGGGAAGGAAATACCCCGATGAAGACGCCGGTGTGGAAACCGATTCATCCAACGAAGATGCTGCCACCCCGGCAAAGAAGGGTTGATGTCGCAACAGGAAACGCAAGGGCAAGGCCGTGCTTTCCGTCGAGGGATCCGACGACGACGACGCTGCCAAGAAGACTAAGGCAGACGACCCCGGCAAGGAAGTTGCTGGGTGCGCCGCTTGCCAGGCCTTGGCGGCTGTCGACAAGCCAGGAGGCTTCGACAAGCAGTACTGCAAGATCCATCGCACCAAGGGCCACGATCTCTAGAATTATCGACAAGTCGAGAAGCTCACAGAGAAGAAAAAGGCCGAATATGGGAGGCAAGATAAGGAGAAAGGCCAGGATGGTGTTGAGGGATCCGGCAAGAAGCATGGCCGCCAAGCTGGCCGCCGCGGCAAAGATAATCAACAGGAAAGGCCCGCCCGAGGCCGCGACAAGAAGCATGAAGACGATGATTATGACGAGGACGACGAGTACGGCGAGCATGAGTTCCAGAAAGCTACAGAGGCCATGTGCGTAGACGGTGGCGCCTCGCTGCACGCCTCTCACCGCCAGCTCAAGCAGTGGGCGCATGAGATCAGAGCAGCGGAACCATCGTTCGATGCTCAAAGGCCACTGAAGTGGTCCAGCACGCCTATCTTTTTTGACACCGAGGACCACCCTGATCGCACAACTGCGGTCGGGTGTTTGTCGTTGTTGGTTTCGCCAACAATACGCAACCTCAAGGTGAAAAAAATGCTAGTTGACGGCGGGGCTGGTCTGAACTTGATCTCGCCCGTTGTGATCAAAAGGCTGCAGATTCCTGATGGAGACCTCGAAGAGACGGGCACGTTTCAAGGAGTCAACATGGGAAGAAGCCAACCGAAGGGTAAGGTCACACTACCCGTGAATTTTGGAGGCAAACTAAACTATAGGAAAGAGAGGATTGTTTTTTATGTCACCGAGATCCCCTTGTCCTACAACAGGATCCTCGGCCGCCCAACACTAGCAAAGTTCATGGCGGTGTCACATTACGACTACAACACACTGAAGATGCCTGGGCCGATGACCATCATCACCGTCTCGTCTGACAAAAAGGATGCGCTGATTTGCGCTAACAAACTCTACCGAGATGCAGTTAAAGCAACTGCCACCAAGGCACTTTCTCCTGCTGCTGAAGCGCCGGGAGGGAAGAAGACCGGTAAGACCTCTCGCACCCACTCCGGCAAGCGCACCTCTTTGGAGTGTTGTGCTCCCGTCGAGGACATGCCAGAGAGCTCCACCGCCAAGAGTAAGAAATCCAGAGCTGCACCACTAGAAACCAAGGAGGTGTCCATCAAGGAGGATGGCATGGGAGGGGCTTTCACTATAAGCTCCACCATCGATAGCAAATAGGAAGGCGCGCTCGTCACCTTCCTGGGGGCGAATGTCCATGTGTTTGCAAGGCAAGCATCCGACATCCCCGGTGTTCCCAGGGAGGTTATTGAGCACCATCTTGTTGTCTGTCCTCATGCGTGACCTATCAACCAGAAGGTCAGGAAGGAAGCTTTAGAGCGGCAAGAGTTCATCACAGAGAAGGTCAGGAAGTTGGAGGCGGCAGGCTTGGTCGGGGGAGTGCTCCACCCAATGTGGTTGGCCAATCCGGTAGTGGTGCGGAAGGCAAATGGGAAATGGAGGATGTGTATTGATTACACAGACATCAATAAGCTTGTCCAAAAGATCCTTTCCCTTTGACGCGCATTGAACAGATTGTGGACTCCACGGCCGGGTGTGACTTGCTATCATTCCTTGATGCTTACTTGGGATACCACCAAATCTTCATGACAAGAGAAGACGAAGAGAAGACTGCGTTCATCACCCCATGTGGTACATATTGTTTTATGCGAATGCCTTTCGGGTTGAAGAGCGCTGGCTCAACATTTGCAAGGGCAGTACAAATTGTTTTTGAGCCTCAGCTACATAGAGGTATGGAAGCTTATATGGATGACATAGTGGTCAAAACCAAAGAGAAGGCAACAATCATACAAGACTTAGAAGAGACGTTTGCAAATTTGCACAAGATCAACCTCAAGCTGAACGTTGAGAAGTGTGTCTTCGGTGTTCCGTCCAGAAAACTTCTCGGGTTCTTTGTGTCACAACGTGGGATCGAGGCGAATCCAGACAAAGATCAAGGCCATTGAGCAGATTGAGGCGCCCAGGCGAATCAAGGATGTGCGTCGGCTCGCTGGCTGTGTTGCTGCAATGAGCAGATTCATCTCCAAGTCTGCTGAGCATGCACTTCCCTTTTCAAAATCTTGAAAAAGGCAGGCCCAATGGAGTGGACCCCAGAGGCCAAAGCAGCGCTGCAGTATTTGAAGGAATACCTCTCCTCTATGCCAATACTGGTTGCGCCTAAACCACAAGAGCCGTTGCTGCTGTATTTGGCAGCAGCAAATCAAGTGGTCAGTGCTACACTGGTGGCGCGGAGGGAAGTCAATATGGAGGTGATAGCAATGGCATGGCTGACTAGTGGCGTGGCAGAGCGCCCGACAGAATCTGTCGCCACTGGAGCAGAAGCGACGCAACCGAATGAAGTAGTGTAGAAGAACAAGATGATGTAGCACCGGGTCTACTTTGTCAGCTCCCTCTTGAAGGGGGCTAGATCAAGATATTCTGGTGTGCAGAAATTGCTCTTCGGCCTCCTTATGGCCTCGAGGAAGCTGCATCATTACTTCCAAGCACACGAGATCACCGTCGTCACCCGCCTGCCGTTGCAACAGATATTGCATAACCCAGACGCAACCGAGAGAATTGTGGAATGGGCCTTGGAACTGTCGAGCTTTGGGTTGAAGTTTGAAAGCACTTCAACAATCCAAAGTAGAGTCTTGGCAAAGTTCGTTGCAGAATGGGCCTCAACGCCCGACGAAGAGATCCATGAGACCCCTCTCCTCGGCAAGGAAACAAGTCATGACTGGATTATGTACTTTGATGGGGCTTTCTCGCTGCAAGGCGCTGGTGCTGGTGTTCTACTTGTCGCTCCCACCAGAGAACACCTCAAGTATGTAAACCAGATGCACTTTCTTAGGGAGATGCCAATGAACAACACTGCCGAATACGAGGGGTTGCTTGCTGGTCTTAGGATCGCTGCAGACCTCAGAATCCAGAAGATCATCATCAAGGGTGATTCACAGCTTGTCATCAAGCAAGTTAACAAAGACTACCAGAGCCCATTGATGGAGGCCTACGTAGATGAAGTGAGGAAGCTAGAGGAGCGCTTTGATGGTATACAAGCGGAGCAAGTTCCCCGAGTGGAGAATGGCATCGCCGACTACTTGTCGAAACGCGCTGCCCACAAACTGCCTGTGGAGCCAGGTACCTTTGTGCTTCGACTAACTCAATCATTCGTCGAACCATCGATAGAGCAGGACAAGCGGAGGAAATCAGGCCCCGGAAAGTACTTTCCCGCCGAGCTCCCAGGAGCAGCCGGCAAGGATGTTGTCTGGGACACTTTGCCTGCCGTGGGGAGATAGACTCCGGCAGGGCGCCAAGCCCTAGCCGCGGAGACAGCCGCCCCCATGGCAGAAGAGATGCCTTTGGTCCTTGTCGTCGAGCACCAGGCTTCGGCTTGGGCGCAACATACTATTCGATTTCTCCAAACTGGGGAACTCCCTAAGGAGCAGCAAGAAGCGGAGAAAGTAGCCCGTTGGTTTGCCATGTATCGGTTCGTCGATGACGTTCTGTACAGAAAAAGACCAAACAATGTGAAATTGAAGTGCACCCCTCGGGAGAAAGGACTAGAGCTGTTGGGAGAGATACACAGAGGCATATGTGGCTCCCACATATGGTCGAGGGCCCTTGCCGGTAAGGCATTCCGACAAGGTTTCTTCTGGCCCACTACCCTCCAGGATGCAACGACACTAGTAACCAAGTGTGAAGCGTGTTAGTTCCATTCAAAGAAGCTTCATCAAACAACTCAACCTCTCCAAACAATTACTCTCTCCTGGCCATTCTTGGTCTAGGGGCTCCACATACTAGGCCCCTTCCCATGTCCTGTCGAGGGGTTTGAGTACTTGTACGTTTCAATCGACAAGTTCACAAAGTGGCTAGAGGTGGAAGGAGTGAGAAAGGTAACAGCACAATCAGCCGTCAAGTTCTTCAAGGGACTAGTCTTCCATTTTGGTGTACCAAACAGAGTCATCACCGACAACGACACGCAGTTCACGAGCCGCACCTTCATGCAATACATTCAAGACCTCAGTAGCAAGGTCTGTTTTGCTTCTGTTGCACAGCCACGAAGCAACGACCAAGCAGAGAGGGCAAATGCTGAAGTATTGCGAGGCCTTCGGACAAGGACTTTTGACATGCTACACAAGTGCGGGAGGCGCTGGATTGATGAATTGCCGGCGGTTCTTTGGTCAATCGGAACGACACCAAATCAAGCCACTAGCCAGACACCTTTCTCCCTCGATTACAGGGTAGAAGCAGTTCTCCCCACGGAACTCACATATGGGTCACCCCGAGTGCTCGCTTATGATGAGCTTGAGCAAGATCAATTGCGGCAAGATGACACAACGCTCCTTGAGGAAGATCGTCTTCGGGTAGCTGTGTGAGCAGAGCGCTACCAGCAAGCCTTGCGCCGCTACCATACCCGCAAGGTTCATGCCTGAAGCTTTGAGGAAAGTGACCATGTTCTTCGGCGCGTTCAGTGAGGCCAAGAATTCCAACAAGTTGACGCCGAAGTGGGAAGGCCCTTATCAGGTAATACGAGTCACCAGGCCTACCGCAGTCCGCCTGGAGACCGAAGATGGTATCCCAGTAAGCAATTCCTGGAACATCGAGCATCTTCGCAAGTTTCACCCATAAGGCGAGGTTGCCGGGCCCCCCGGCAGATCACCTTTTTGTACAAGCCTTGTCGACAAGGCATGTAACCCTTTGTACAAAGCCAGGCGCAGACCCTGAGCATAAATAAATGAAGCGTTGGTGCCCTAAGTTTTAGCATGCATGCTAGGTTGATTCTCTCCCTCGGTTAGGGTTGATAGTGCTTAGCGGCGACTAACCCCTAGCCTAGAGGTCGGGTGCACATATCTTTGTTCGTTCCCGTCCTTTTTTTGGTTCACAGGGCACATGAACATTTCTGCTGAGCTGTTGGAAGAAAGAGAATAGGTCGGCGCCCCGACCCCGGCAAGCCAAGGTTGCCGGGGGCTGCAGACCCAAAGATCCGACGGCGGCAAGCCAAGATTGCCGGGGGGGCTGCAAAATCAGATAAGTCTTTCATTCCCCACTCCATACTTCCGTATGAAATTTGAATGTACGGGACTTCGCTCACCCTTATACCATCATGTTCCCTCTCCCCCATGTCCAATTTTTTTTACTTTGGGCCGGGACTTGGTCGTAGCACGGTGGGAAAGGAACGGGCGAAGGGCCCAATCCAAGAGCGTGAGTGTAGTTGAGCTATGGGGCAAGAGGACGACAGGGTATGTTTCCAGGTCACAATGTTTATCTTGAGATAACAAGGACTCGTTCCTTGGTGCGGGCCCCGCCCACGCGCAAAAGAAACCCGGCAAACACCCTTCTCTTCATTAATACTTTGATAACAAGTACAATTCATACGAAATGCATACATGAGCAGGGGGTTACAAGGTTTAAATCTTACAAAGGCCCATAGGCTTAAAAGCTAAAAAGAGATAAGATGCCCGTAATCCCTTTCTTGTCCCCTCTCCTCAGGAAACGGAACAAGATAACAGAAGGGCAAAAGAGAGCCCCTAGGCTAGTGATGATGGTGCCGGGAGAAGAGTCGAATGATGAGGCAGCGGGCTGGCAATATGCAACGAAGGCTTCGGTGCCCGCGTACTACGACTTGATGGCCCACCGCCCGCCTTCTTCATCTTCCCCGGCCATCCCATGCCAACCGCCCAAGGAGGAGACCCCGAGAAGTTCAAGGAGCTGGCAATGCAGATGATGGTCCTGCCAGCATCCCCAGGGATGGTGTGTCCGACGCCTAGTCGGACCCCTCATCCCCCCGCCCGCTACCCTTGTCGTCGCTCTCGCTGTCCTCCTCGTCGCTCGCCCAGAGAGGAGCTTTTGCCATCGATCAAGCTCTCAGCACAACACCCTAGTCTGTGTACCGAGAACCCGAAGACCTTGACGGAGAGCAGGTCACTCTCCGCTAGCTTGAAGTAGAGGACGTGCCCATCCATCAAGCAATGGGCACGTGCGAAGGTTCCCAGCCCCGACAAAGAAGCATCACATGAGGGACGGGGAACCCTATGTTCACCCGCATGTCGCAATTGCAACACCCCTCCATGTGAAGCCTTAGCCTCGGTGGATGGTCGATCTCCAGCACCCTCGCAAACGCTTCGGGAAGACGAAGGCGGCTGCGCGGCAGCCCACGCCGTTGCAGGATAAATTCTAGCGCTGAATCCCCAACATGACCGCTTGACGAAGCTGCAGGAGATGGTGACGCGGGTGTCCCCCGTCTGCGCCTGCCTCTGCCTCGACCACCTCGACCACCGCGGCCCCGGCCGGCGCCTCTACCTCCAGCTTGGCCTTCACCTTGGGCGTCCGGCTCTTCTTTGAACGCCGCCACCATCTAGCGTGAGGAAGACCTGGTCGCCTCCTCAGGGGCACGGCCACGACTACGCCCTCTCGCCATGACGAAGGGAAGGAAAGGTATTGGACGGAGAGAAGATGGATGTGAGAAGACGCTGTCCTTCTCCCCTTATATAAAAAGGGACTAGGCCAAACGAGCCCAGGTGCGACCACCCCAATCAGCCAATCCAACCGCTGGAGGCACGAGGAAATATGACCGACTCACTGCCCCAATCAGCGATGCCCGGCTACCCGCCCTAGCAATAAAACCCACGTCTTCAGTGTCCAGCGCCTGCCCTCCCGGACGCATGCATGACACGTGGCGGACGAGCCAGGACTCAGATGGTGAGTGGAGCGGCCGTTTCACACCCTGTGGTCGTTGGGCATGCGCGCCATGATGGCCACGACCCAAGTCTACTTAGTAAATGAGCCCCGCCTCGGCATCTCCCTCTATTTTTTTGAGAAGAACACAGACCGCCTCTTTACTATTGAAACCACGGAGTGACGCAAGCGTGCTACGGTCACTCCACGCATGACCTCCGTGTCACGCACAACCCCCACGTCGCGCATTCAACGCGGGTCGTGGGGAAGCGTAACCAGCGAAGAGGTTACCGCAGTAAAAACTCCGCCCCGCGTGCCAGCGCATCGTTTTGAGCCCATCCCAACAATGCGTTGTGCTTATGTGTGGCCCAGGCTCGGGGGATCTTGTCGGTGCAAAAAAGTAGGGGCTCTCTTTTGTGCCCCTTTACCTGTGCATGGGCAGTCAGAGCCGCACCCGCGACCACACTTAACACGGCAGAGGAGGGAAGCAAAAGTGCAAGGCTACCAAAGCAATGCTCTAACCAAGGGTGCAGAAGACGGAGTGATTAGATAGGATTCCTCCTGGAAAGACCCTTGCCGGGGCGACCTACATAGCCCCGGCAAGAGCCTTGCCAGGGCAGCTCGCCCAGCACCAACATCACAGCCACCCTTGAGCCTGAGAGTTTCGACGCCATCGACAGCATTGGAACCAAGGCTCGGGAAGTGCCTTCATGGTGGCATGCAGATCTTTGTGAAGACAGAGAGCCTACAAATCCTAGATGAGGACCAGAAGACAAGACAATCGCAAGGCTCCTTGCCGAGGATGCCCACGAGGCCCCGGCAAGGCTCCTTGCCAAAGACACTTGCAAGGCCCCAGCAAGACTCTTGCCTAGGGCGCTCACAAGACCCCGACAAGACCCTTGCCAGGAATATACGAGAGACCGCGGCAAGAACTTGCCGCCCCGTCACCGCCCTAGCTCACTGGCCAACCCAACAGCTGAAGCAAGTACCCATGTGGCAGTATGTGGGTACTAATAAAACCAGCCAAACACTTGCATTGTGGCATACAGATCTTCGTGAAGACCCTACCACCATGCCAACTCAACAGCCAACCAGCCTACATGGCGCTGCATGCCTCGTTGGCCGGGACGCGTGTCGGAGCAAGGCAGAGCGGCGACAGATGGGACGGGCCTCGTTAGCGCCCCGATAAAACAAGTGGACACCTAAGTAGCGCATTTAATGCACTTTGTCCTATAATGACAGGCAATAAGCTTGTACACTGTATACCTTGCCACCTCCTGTGTGCCACTGTGGCAGCCCCTTTTGACTATAAAAGGAGGACCGAGGCGTACTGGAGAGGGATTCAGATCTTTTGGATGACACACGCATCGACCTAGTTCAAGAACTCAAGAACACACAAATATACACCAAAGCAGGACTAGGGTATTAGGCATCCTCGCGGCCCGAACCTGGGTAAATGATCCTCGTGCTGGCTTTTAGACCCGCTCTTTGCACAACCTCGCGCCCGCCAACCATAGCAAAAGGGATCCATGTGATCCCATAGGTGTCATTTCCCCCGACATTAATGTTACTCTCCACTGTGACTAGTCTTATGGGAAAAGCCGGGGAAGAGACGACTTATTTTTTAAGCCAGCAAAAGAACAGGCTCTAGGAGTAGTAGCTAGGGATACTAGGAGTGGTAGCTAGGGATCGAGTTTGCGAGATGAACCGGAGAAAGTAAATGCAGAGAGATGAAATGCAAAAAAGACGGAGGGATGTGATGGTTGGTTGTCCGTTTATTTTACCAGGCCACTAATTACTGGGAGTGGTTGCCCTCTACACTAGTACTACATCGGTCATGGTTTATTAGTCCCCCATTGAATTTCACTAAAGATTTAACTGACAAAATGTTAGTGCATGTCAACAAAAACTATATCGTTGGATTCGTATTTGAACTTAGTTTTCAATGATATAATTTTAGGTGACATGCATTAGCATTTATCTTACTATATATAATGTTAGTTCAATTTTTGGTCGTACCAATCTATAGGAAGGTGCCAGTGCGTTGCACGGAACAGTGAAATGCATTGATCAGGGAGTTGTTTTTTTGACAAAGTATGTGGGGGTCATCTCATGTGTAACGGGTATCGATAGGTTTCTTTGGATATTATTTCATCTCTAGAGCTCACAAACATCCAGGTGAAATAGATAAAAAAGTATCTTTTGCAAACAAAAGCGTTCGTTCAACTATTCAATCTACATCCAAAACTTGTGAAGAAATAACACTTATTGTGCTTTGCAAGAAATGATCTTTAAGAATTAGTTCTTGAGTATCGATTGTTATACATGTTGGCTACAGATGACATGGTAGTTTCTTATAGTAAACAGTTGGCTATACTATTAAGTATTAACCATGCCCTTATACACCTAGACGGAGGCATTAAATCAGGATGACTTGGAAGGGGGCAGAGGAGATGTAAGAAATGGTTCATCATAAGTCTTTCACCAGTACTGTAGTAAAAATTTCATACATGGAAGATTCTAGACTAAACCATAAATGGATACACTTTTATTCATGCGCGATACTCCAATAGAGCAATAGTATCATGCATGGAAGTCTCCACATGCTTAGACAACGGATTACATTGAGCGAGGACTAATGATCAACATTTAACTTCGTAATGCATATGTCTAGGTGAACCTCCTTGGAGTCCCCGTGCACATTGTTGGGTGTCAAATCATACCATGCATCTTCCATATCAACATCGGCGGTAAGGTCCCAGCTCGGCATAGTCCTAGTCAGCTTGACGTAGCTAGTGTCGCTGCCCACTTACCTCCGAGGGGAAGTAATAGTGAGCATGCACCCGTACATCAGCCTCGTGTCAGTGTCAGCGTCAGCGGCGTCGCCCCTGATGCACACTACAGATATGGGGCGACAACCTATGCAGGCCTCATCGGTGCCCACGATCAAGAGGAAGATGGTGATGTCCTCCTCTGAGACTAGCAGCCGGCGGTGATCCTCTAGCGACTCCGGCACGGTGAACGGGTAGCACATCTCGTACTTGATGTTCTCCGCTAAGGGCCAATAGTGATCGCCGCACGCCTGTGTGAGGTGATGCACGATGTCTGCCAGCGAGCCCCAAAATGGCATCGGGCACTCATAGCAGTAGACGAAGCGCTCCTTGGAGGCAATGATCATGCCATGCACGAAATGGGACTAACTGTAGGGGATGTTCCGCCAGCTGAGCAAGTTATGACGAGATTTAGTCCGAATAAGCACAAAATAAATCATGCCCGCTATAACAAAGATTATACTAATCATGTGGACTAGCATAGTAGATGAACAGATTGAATCTAGGACACAGACTAGAAACATGAATTCTACCACGATTTCGAACAGGAAGGACATAAACACATACGCAGGGGCGGAGCCAGGGGG
>NC_041386.1:300572315-300600604 GCF_002162155.2 Triticum dicoccoides | reverse complement strand
TAGAAGCAACTAGTAATTATCAACAAGATTCTATCAATATACGTACTCGCCCCCCCCCCCATACTCAAATCCTGGCTCCGCCACTGCACATACGTGCAACGGGAGCAGCACCGTTGGCGTTGAGGTTGTCGCCCATGTAATTGAGGAAGAGGTTGGCGAGGTTGGGGAAGAAGTCGTCGTGGGTGAAGTCATCGCTACCAGTAGTCGCGAGAGTGCTCTCCCCAAATTTCAACAGCACCCGCTGAATGGAGCGTAGGAGGGAGTGGCTGTAGGGGACGTTGTGGCCGCCGAATGGAGCGCAGGAGTAGCCCACGAAGCAGTAGATGGTGCTCCTCCCTAATCTCTACTCCTATCTCTATTTATACTACTCTTCTTTGTTTTTTATAATATACTAGTTAGCTATCAAATCGAATAGTACTGTGTCGTCCGCTACACGCCCGTCTGAACACGCATCCTCGCCTCCATCAAACCCCTCCGTTAAACCCGCATGCAAACCGAGAAACCTACTCCGGCCCGCTGGAGGAAATTTGCCGGTTGCCATTGGAGAATAATAGAGTCACGTCCAATCAATTTGAGTTAATTGAATGTATGATTCTCCCTATATAACAAGTTAATCCATCCTTAATCTTCTATTCTAAGTACTCTGTGGGTTCCACTATCAGTACAGTACACATGACTTGCAGGCTAGCTACCAGATTCGTACAAAATGTTAAAGTGAAACAAATCCATCCTTAATCTTGTATTCTCTGTACTCTGTGGGTTCCACTGCCGGTACAGTAGCGAAAGAAGTATATATTAAAGAATATAAAAAGCTAAAGTTTAGGTCAGAATTCTAACTCAGGTCATCACGCTGCGAGCATCCGGCCTAGGTGTTCGTTGCCAACAATGGAAGACATAAACCTTTATAACAATAAGCCCATCCGTTGCAAGGGATCCAAAGTAGAATAAAACATAATCACAAATTTGAAAGAAAACAGTTTAGTTTTGATATACATATCACTAAAAATATCTTATGTTTCACTACAAATATATTCTTTGGGCTGTTTTGATGAAGTAAGGGAGGAATGTGGTCGGTTTGAAGATACTAAGGGGTTTTGTGTAAACTAGAGTAGAGAAGTGGGAATTGTTGCAAAAGGCCACAACTTACATCACAGCCGTTAGATGAAGATCTAATGGTTAGAAATGGCGGATGGCAGACACACCATCATCACCAACTGAGTCTTTTATAGGAGTAGTAGTTGAGAAAAAACCGAGTTGGTAATGATGGTGTGCCTACCGTCTTATAATATAAACTGTCCGATCTATATCTGAGAGATAGAAAGCAAACAATTATAATTTTACAAAAGATACCCACACCTCTCTTACAGATAAGGCCTTCCCTTGTTCATCCTTATCTCCCACAACCTCATTGTTGAGTAATTAAAAAAGGATGTCTCTGGAACAATCTGGCATTGTGGCTGCTACCGGTGCCGTCCATCCCCATGCCTCCGCCCAGTCCGACCACCAGTCACCACCATGCCCCACTCCTCCTCACCTTTCTCGAGATATCATTATTTTGATGAAATGGTTGACATACCATTTTTTGATAAAATTCTCAAGATATCATTAGTTTTTACACATGGCATTACTCCTGCATGGGTCAATCACCACATGTGTTTTGTAAAAAATCATCTTGATGTTCCATGCAATGGACGGGCATCTTGCTATTTTTTCTGCATATAATTCCAAACACCATGTAGACACGGTCTTTGACCATTTTACAACTATGTTACTATCACTCTTAGTGGTCAGTCGGTGCAAGTTATAGCCCCGGGTGTTTTAACCTTTTTTTAGTAATGATATCTGGCGATTGTTCGCCACGAGCACACTCCTGGCAAATTCCACGTAACCGTCAGATTTCCATCCGACGGTGGCCTATTTTTGTAGTCGGGCATTGAACTTTGTAACTATTTTAGATTAGAATATACTACTCCTCCAGTCCTACTCCACTACTACTCTAGTCAAGCAAGTTAGGGCATAGTAATAGGTACTGTAGGGAGTACCAGTGCTGTGATAACTCAAGCAAGTTGTCTGGCATCAATATGACCCTACACTGTTGGTTTGTTTCTCGTATGTCAAGCGGCGTGCTGTAGTCATCATCACCTGTCCACTTCCTGCAGCACATATTCGCTTCTCCACCTTTGTCCGCACATAATATCGTCCAATCTTCCATCCCCACTAAGGTGCCTCCCCCTTGTCTGAATCCCAAGCATTAACAATGGCAGAACCGAGCAGCATCTGCCGAAAGAGGGGATGGAATTCGCTCCCCACAGAGGTAATCAAGCTCATTGTTTCATGTGTGGACAATCTCAGTACCATGCCGCTCGCCGCGTGCTCGTCGGGGTTGTACCGTTTACTCAAAGCCCTCAGGCCGGAGCTTTTTAAGCCAGCTCCTTACTTGCTGATGCCGCCTGATCTTCAGAAACGGCATGTCACGCAGCATAACGATCGTAGGGTGGTGAGCATCAACCCCCTTGACTGCGATCCGATCCTCGTCATGCTCAACTACATTAATGGTATGTACTGGGTTGGCATGAACACGTCTTGGATGGTGCTCGTCGACAGTCGCAGCAGCTGGGTGCTCGTGGAGGTCTACACCCAGTGATTGATCCCCTTCCTTCGATTAACACTGCACTACTTTGGCACCGCGGCCTAGAATACTTGGAATCTTAAAGTAGCCAACATGATACCAAGTTTAATTTTCTCAAGGTTGTAATCTACCAAGTGCCCACAAGATCTGTGAATTATAAAGCCTTCAGGCTAATTGTGCTCTTCAACCGCGGTCTCGCCTATCTGACAGGTCACTGCGGTAAGTGGATAAATCTGCACGTCCATCGCAGGATCATACATCCTCCATGGTTGTCTGATGCCATTGAACACAAGGGCTTCATTTATGTTATTGACTCCTTCTATGGCTCGACATATTGCTGGCCTACTCCAGTCATCGCTACAAACGGCTGTTACAGCAGCATGTTACTTTCCTATGATATCATGATGGTTTTCTTATATTACTGTCAACATTTACTGAAAAATATTCATGCTCATAACATGCTATTCTTAAGATTGACTACATTAAGATCCATTTTTTATTTGAGTCCAACTTGATATGATGTTGTAGGACGCCTGGTGTCCCTACCCTTCCTAATCCCAGAACCTTTCAAAGAAAAGCGGCATGGTAGTTGCAGGTGGTTCCTGGCTCTATCAGACGACGACGAACGATTGATGATCGTTCGCACATACTGGATGTGTTGTTTCACGGAATACAATCACAGTCACTGCAAGGTCTTTGACCAGGATCCCAGCTTTTCTAGGCCTTCAGGAATTTTTGACTGGAGGCTGGTAGTTAGCCTTAGTACACACTCTCTATTTCTTGGACTGAATTATCCGATTAACCAGGAGATAACCGACAGCAAGGATCATGATGACAGCGCAGTTTCGTTCATCAGGCAAAACTGTGTGTACACAACGTACCATGCGTCTCTGTATGCACCATACCCTGATATGTGCCGCCACGCTCTACAGCCCAAAGTAGGAGAGAGGGTTGCAAGTATCAGACTTTGACCTGCTGGCTGGAGTTTCCCCCGTCAAGGACCCATTTGGTTCATGTTGTCAGCCAATCTCCACAGCTTAATAAATAGTAACATCTAACTGAGCAAGTTAGTTAGATGCGTACACTTGGTGTAGTAGGATCTTTTATTTAGTTTGATAGATACACTTGTTCTTTTTTGGTAGCCCTTTTGTAATGATGGTTGATGTTTGGTTTGGAAGAGAGAGCTGCATCTTTACTCTTCTGGCCTGCTTACTGCTTCTGTTGCACCCCCAGCCCTGGTTGCTGCTGCTGCTGCTGTTTTGAATGTACAATCAGTAGTATATTTCGTCTATTGGTTGAATAAATGTGTTGTTAGAACGACAAACACAATGTTTCAGAACTCATTGCACGGTTTGATTCTTTAGTGCCCCGTACCATATGTAGCGCATACTATTTTTGGTACGGAACACATTTTCCACTTGTTGATAACATGCAGCCCACTGATGAAGGCCTAATAGAGGAGCCCATAATTAACTGGAAGGGAGGCTCTCACATGAATCCGGCCCAGGTACATGCTCATGTTCCCCTAAACATAAATAAGTAAGTAAATAAATAAATAAATAAATAAAGCTAAATGCTCATGCACCAATTCTTTAAATTCACGATTTAACAGGTGGATATTATTTCCTATGATAGTGTCGTTACATTCAGTCAATATTATTCTTAGGCAAAGATAGCGACCAGTCTTCTTTCTCCCACCATTTTATTCCTGCAACCAGCGGACCCATGTAAATCGTAGTCAACGTCGTAAATAGTTCTGGTCCATTTTTATTTTTCAATAAGAATGTCCAACCCAGCCCAGCACATTGGCAACAGCACTTTATCCTCTGCCTTGGTGCGCTCGCCGCAGCGCCGACGTCCGGCCCTGTCAACATAGTGAATTGGGAGAGGACCGTAGTTGTGAGTATGACAGTACTGACCCACCAGGTCCACTCCCGAACACAAGCAAGCGCCTCTTTTACTACTCAGATGCACCCCTCATTTTATTACTCTAATCCACCCTGCTGATATCACGGACCCACATCATTTTCAATGTATAGTCAATTAACGATAGAATTGCACAACTTTTTTGAGTAGTAATTCGGAGAAGCAGGCTATAAACTGGGTTGTGCGGTCTCTGCGGCCCGTCTAACAACATGACTAGCCCAGCAGTTTTTTCTTTGGGAAAATAGGTAGCCCATTATTTCTTTTTGAAGAATACCCAAGCTAGGCCTATTTGTTTTCTCCGACTTACTGGGCTGCAAATATTTCAAGACAAGGAGGGATGCATTCCGGCCTGGCCAAAGAGTATGGTCAGTGTCTGTTAAATGTAATATCAAAGGGGTTGAAAAATCCAAAAAAATCTAGCAAATGGGAAATTAGTTTCTTTTTTTGTTTTTGTTCTTCACTGATATTTTATATTTCATTGGATTTAACATGACATAGTACTAATTTATTTTTAAATTTGTTTTAGTATGGCTACTAATTTTTGGATTAAGAATATTTTGTTCCCTAGCAAAAATTTGTGAATTTTCAAAATTTCGCACATATTTAGTTCAATTTTTTAACCCTTGTACTGACAAAAAATGGGCAACAATTCTAAAAATGGAAAATGGGCTTCAATAAATTCCATATGAATTAGAAAATGAGTACAAATTATAAAAATAATAGAAAATGGGATGTACACACCACAGATTTGGAGGCTGACTTGTTTACGCAAGGCTTTGTCAGTCAACACACGATTCTAGAAGAAGTGACTGGTGGATGTCCATCCAACAGCTGACGTGCTTCTTCAATCTTTGATCTTCCTGCTCCAGCCGCCTAAACTAGCACCGGCGGGACTGCCTGCTCCTACCTCTTGTGGCCCATTGTGATGCCACGCAGGCTTAACCGGCCCACCCTACTCCCTCCGTTGGCCTGGCCGCACGCAATCAACATCCTCCTTATTACGCGAAAAAATAATTCCTCCCACTGACATCTGGGGTGCAACGGTTGGGAGGCTGACCTGTGGGCCTACTAAGTTGACGCATATGCAGGGTTGTCAACTTAGTCAACAAACGATTTTAGCAGCAATGACCGTTGGATTTGAATCGAACGGTCCTCCTGCTTCTTCAATCGTTGATCTTCTTGCTCCAGCCGCCGAAAGCAGCGCCGGTCGTGCCGCCTGCTCCTGCCTCCCGTCGCCGACTGTGCTGCCGCAGAGGCCTCACCGCTCCCTACTACTCCCATCGCTGGCCAGGCCCTGCGGCGATGGTCGCGTCACACCACAGCCAAACCAGTGAACCCTCGTACTCCTCTCCGCGTGGCCATCCACTTCCGCGTCTTCCCCGACTTCGCGTCGTCCCCTTCCTAGGCCTCACCATCGTCCACCGCCTTGGTACTCTCGCCATGGCATGGTCAATGTGGTCAACGAACGACTTCCATCGGAAGAGTACTGTACATGGAGAGGCTGACAGTTGGGTCCACGGCCGCAGCAATGAAGTGCCTCCTTATTACGTGCAAAATAATGATTCCTCCACCTGATAGCAGGGACCTACCGGACGGGCCATCGTATTTCACAAAAAAAAACGTTTCCCCTGACTGCTGGGACCCACCAGCTACATCTTCGCATGCAAGGAAGTGCCTGATAGTCGGGACCAACCTGGCCGAAGCATACGTAGCATTGTCATTCTGGTCTCCAATTTGTATGTACATATGATCGGTCTGTCTACAGGCTGCAGCGATGAACCGTGGCCGTGCAAGGAAGGGCACATGTCGTAGTAGAGGCAGGCACGTGTCGTAGTAGAGGCGCACACGTAGCATGTACACGTACATACAGCAGCCAGGATGCAAGAAAGTAAATACGGCCAAGTACCTACATACGGGCGGGGTATCGAATGCCTACTCGCGCATACGACTTGTGTACATGGCTTGGTCGGAAAGGAGAAACTGCATCATCGTTGTGTTCATGGGGAGGCAACAGAATGCGTCGTATTCATCGGGAGGCAACGGAATGCATGCTGTTCATCGGGAACCAACCGGCTTGGACGGAACAGGCAATGGAAACGAGGCCTGGCATACCGCAGAACGGAGGAAACAGCTTTATGTTCGACCAGCCATGGTGGAAACATGATCCTGTTCATCGGGAGGGGTCTGGCGTACCGCAAAACGGAGGAAACGGACCTCCTACGGTCGACACGGGGTCCTGTTGATCCGGAGGGGTCTGGCGGACCGCAAAACGAAGGAAATGGACTTGTGTTGGAGCACGACGGTCGAAACGGGGGTCATGTTCATCGGGAGGGGTGTGGCGTACCGCAAAACGGGACTCCACGGGATACTGTTCATCTCCACCGTCGACCTCCTCCACCCTCCACGGGCTATTGTTCATCCATCGTCGACCTCCTCCAGCCTCCACCTGCGACTCTTCATCCACAGGCTCCTGTTAATCCAACCTCCACCGGCTACTGTTCAACCAGCCGTCTCCACGGGGTCCTGTTCAACCACCCCTCCATGGGCTACTATTCATCTAGCCCTCCACCGGCTACTGTTCAACAAGCCCTCCACTGGCTACTGTTCAACCAGGCCTCCACGGGGTCCTGTTCATCCACCGGCTTGATCAATCGGGGGTACTGTTCATCCAGCGGCAATGGCCTCTACTACCACGGGTTCCTGTTCATCCAACCCCCACCGGGAACTATTCATCCAAAGCCCCCAACAACACTTACTGTTCATCCATAGGCAGTATTGATCGGCTTCAGTTAGCAACAGTAGCGAAGGAATCACTCGATCGGGTTCAGTTAACAGCCATCGATCGATCGCTCAGGTTCAGTAACGCGTAGCCTATAGTGCAAACGCTCGGGTTCAGTTGGAGCCCAATGCCTCGCATACACATGCATACGTACGAGAGAAACACACATCACTCGGCCCCGACCACCCACCGTAACCGAGAACTCCATGATATTTTCCTCTCCCTCGCTTCTACCATGATTTTTTTAATCATGGACGGCCCAAAGAATGTCATGCAGCTGCGTCTCCGGCCCGCCCAGGACGAAAATCCCATTTTCTGTCATGATTTTTTGTCATAGAAGTAGGACCCCACCACATCTATGATGATACCGGGTTTTGTCACAATTATCATCATAGAAGTGTCATAAGTATGACAGAAAAAATTTCGTTCGGCCCAAAATGTCACGGATGTGTCTTTTTTTTGTAGTGAGTGATTCCTACACCAATTAGTGAGGAAGCTGATGATGATGATCATGAAACTTCCGATCAAGTTACTACCGAACCTCGTAGGTTAACCAGAGTATGATCCGCACCTGAGTGGTACGGTAATCCTGTTCTGCAGGTCATAATACTTAACCATGATGAACCTACGAACTATGAGGAAGCAATGATGAGCCCGATTTCTGATAGATGGCTTTAGGCCATGAAATCTGAGATAGAATCCATGTATGAGAACAAAGTGTGGACTTTGGTGGACTTTCGCCATGATTGACAATTCATTGAGAATAAATGGATCTTCAAGAGGAAGACGGACGCTGATACTAGTGTTACTATCTACAAAGCTCGACTTGTCGAAAAGGGTTTTTGACAAGTTCAAGGTGTTGACTACGATCAGATTTTCTGACTCCTGTCGATGCTTAAAGTCTGTCTGAACCATGTTAGCAATTTCCACATTTATGAAATCTGACAAATGGATGTCAAAAGTGCATTCCTTAATGGATTTATTAAAGAGAGTTGTATATGATACAACCAGAAGGTTTTGTCAATCCAAAAGGTGTTAACAAAGTGTGCAAGCTCCAGGGATCCATCTATGGACTGGTGCAAACATCTCAGAGTTGGAATATATGCTTTGCTGAGTTGATCAAAGCATATAGTTTTATACAGACTTGCGGTGAAGCTTGTATTTACAAGAAAGTGAGTGGGATCACTACAGACTTTCTGATAACTATACGAAAATGACATATTGTTGATTAGAGATGATGTAGAATTTTCTAGAAAGCATAAAGGAGTGTTTGAAAGGAGTTTTTCAAACAAAGACCTCAGTGAAGCTGCTTACATATTGTGCATCAAGATCTATAGAGATAGATCAAGACATTTGATAAGATTTTTCAATGAGTACATACCTTGACAAGATTTTCTAGTAGTTCAAAATGGAACAGTCAAAGAAGGAGTTCTTGCCTGTATTGCAAGGTGTAAAGTTGAGTAAGACTCAAAACACAACCACGACAGAAAATAGAAAGAGAATGAAAGTCATTCCCTATGCCTCAGCCATAGGTTCTATAAAATATGCTATGTTGTGTACCAAACCTACTGTGTACCTTTCCATGAGTTTTTCAAGGGTGTACAATATTGATCCAAGAGTGGATCACTGGACAACGGTCAAACTTGTCCTTAGAGGACTAAGGAGATATTTGTCGGTTATGAAGGTGATAAAGAGTTCGTCGTAAAGAGTTATGTTGATGCAAGCTTTTGCACCGATCCGGATGACTCTGAGTCTCAATCTAAATACATATTGAAATTGGGAGCAATTAGCTAGAGTAGCTCCATGCAGAGCATTGTAGACATAGAAAATTTGCAAAATACATACGGCTCTAAATGTGACAGACCCATTAACTAAGCTTATCTCACAAGAAAAACATGATCACACCTTAGTACTATTTGGGTGTTAATCACATAGCTATGTGAACTATATTATTGACTCTAGTAAAACCCTATGGGTACTAGTAACATGGCGATGTGAACTAATCACATAAAGATGTGAACTAGTGGTGTTAAATCACATGACGATGTGAACTAGATTATTGACTCTAGTGCAAGTGGGAGACTGAAGGAAATATGCCCTAAAGGCAATAATAAATTTGTTATTTATATTTCCTTATATCATGATAAAATTTATTATTCACGCTAGAATTGTATTAATTGGAAACTTGATACATGTGTGGATACATAGACAAAACAAAGTGTCCCTAGTATGCTTCTACTTGACTAGCTCGTTAATCAAAGATGGTTAAGTTTCCGGACCATAGACGTGTGTTGTCATTTGATGAACAGGATCACATCATTAGGAGAATGATGTGTTGGACAAGACCCATCCGTTAGCTTAGCATAATTATCATTAAATTTTATTGATATTGCTTTCTTCATGACTTATACATATTCCTCTGACTATGAGATTATGCAACTCCCGAATATGGGAGGAACCCCTTTTGCATTGTCAATCATCATAACGTAACTGGGTGATTATAAAGATGATCTACATGTGTCTCCGAAGGTGTTTGTTGGGTTGGCATAGATCAAGATTAGGATTTGTCACTCCGAGTATAGGAGATGTATCACTAGGCCCTTTCGGTAATGCACAGCACTATACACCGTGCAAGCAATCTGACTAAACAGTTAGTTATAGGATGATGCATTACAGAACGAGTAAAGAGACTTGCCGGTAACGAGATTGAACTAGGTATGATGATACCGACGATCGAATCTCGGGAAGTAACATACCGATGACAAAGGGAATGACGTATGTTGCTATGCGGTTTGATCGATAAAGATCTTCGTAGAATATGTCAGAACCAATATGAGCATCTAGGTTCCGCTATTGGATATTGACCGGAGATATGTCTCGGTCATGTCTACATAGTTCTCGAACCTGTAGGGTCCACACGCTTAATGTTCGTTGACGATTTGTATTATGAGTTATGTGATTTGATGACCGAAGTTTGTTCGGAGTCCTGGATGAGATCACACACATGACGAGTAGTCTCGAAATGGTCGGGAGGTAAAGATTCATATATTGGAAGGTTATATTTAGACATCAAAATGGTTCTGAGTGATTCAGATATTTTATCGGAGTACCGAGGGGTTACCAGAATCCCCCAGGGGAAGTATTGGGCCTATTGGGCCATATTGGAGGAGAGGAGAAAGGCCACGTGAGGAGGGGCGCCCCCTTTCCCAAAATGAATTGGACTAGGGGAGTGGGGTGGGCCCCTTCTTTCCTTCTCTGTCTCTCTCCCTTCCCCTTTTCCTCTCCGATGGAAGGAAGGAGGAGGGGGCCGAATCCTACTTGGACTAGCAGTCCAAGTAAGACACCCCCTATGGCGCGCCCCCTTGGCTGGCCACCTCCTCCTCCCCCCCATTATATACAGAGGCGGGGCACCCCAAAGGCACAACAGACAATCTCTTAGCCGTGTACGGTGCCCCCCTCCACAGTTTAACACCACGGTCATATCCTCATAGTGCTTAGGTGAAGCCCTGTGCCGGTAACTTCATCGTCACCATCGCCAAGCCGTCGTGCTGACAGAACTCTCCCTCATCCTCAACTGGATCAAGAGCTCGAGGGACACCATTGTGTTGAACGTGTGCTAAACACAAAGGTGCCATACGTTCGGTACTTGGATCGGTTGGATCGTGAATACGTTCGACTACATCAACCGCGTTACTAAACGCTTCCGCTTTCGGTCTATGAAGGTACATGGACACACTCTCCCCTCTTGTTGATATGCATCTCCTAGTTAGATCTTGCATGATCGTAGGAAAATTTTGAATTACTATGTTCCCCAACAGGCTCACCTCGATCTGGATCAAGGACAACTACAGGTTGTGGTAGGCCCGTTGGGGAAAACGAGGGAGAGTGGGTAGATTTGGATCGAGGAGAAGGTGGCTGGGCGGTGGAAATTGGATCAGGAGTGATCCCAGGGAAGAAGATGAGAGGGGGTTGTCTGGCTACGCAAGAAAAATGGGTGAGGTTGTCAGGCGGTCGCAGCTGAGGGATTCATTTGATGGATGGGACTGATCCTAGGACGAGGGTTAGCATGTTTAAGTAGGTAAGAGGCAGATTTTGGATCCTCCGATTAGATCGGGCGATGGAGAAGAAAATGCTTTGGGGGCCCAAACAAATAACGAAGATGTTTTAGGGATGTTTGGGGATGATCTGGACCCATCGGTCACGACTGCCCGGGTCGAGTCCGGGAGAAGTTTCGGACTAGCTTGCGAGGGTCTGAGAGAGGTCGACAAAGAGAAGGGGCTTGGCAAAAGGTCAACGGAGACAAAGAGAGAAGCAGAAACTACAGATGACAACGATTTCATGAAAACATGCGGATGCAATGTGGGTGACGCGATGATGAATGCAACAAACAAATAAATTACATGGCGACAACGAAATAACTGGAAGGCTACTGGAGTGTCGGTCTCGGGTCGTCACAACACTCATCCAGTTACAAGAGATCTTGCCCCGAGATCTAGGGATGACAAAGGGAAGAGAAAGAGAAGAGGTAAAGCTAAGTTGCTTCTTGACAAATGAGTGAAACCAAAGAAAAAGAAGGACATAATTTGGACAACACTCAGGTTGAACATGGAAGGAATAGAACATGAACTTGACAAGACGAGATGAAGGTTTGAAGAAATCAACCTCACAATACATTTGAACAAGTGAACGGTCAATTAGATACTTGAACAAAAGAACGGAGAAGAAATAACATCTTCTACCACAAATGAACTTGAAGAGCAAGCTTACGAAGAAGGGTTGAACGGAGTTGTTGGAAAATAAACAAAAGATATGATTTCCAATGGTCTTATGGAAAACATCCCAAAATTATGAGGTGAAGACCTTCCACTAACGAAATCAATTAATTTGATTGAGAACACCAAAGAGATGGAAACCTTCTTCCACCAAGATGATAAAGAGATAACTTGGATCAATGATAGCACCACAATTAGCTATATACCATAGGGAAGGATTTAGGTCAAATCTATACCAAGATAACCTCCAATTAAGAAATGATGGGATTAAATATCTCATTCTTGACAAATCTTCTTCGAGACACCTCGTGAATAAAGAATGTTACAACACCATCACAAGAGCGCGTGGAGGAAGAATTGCACTTCGGAATGCAACATGAAGAATACTTGATCTCGTCGAACAAGAATCTTGAAGAACACTTTGAGAGTGAATTAAATCCTAAATGAACCACTGTTGGGAAAAATTTACTGGGGTATGCATTTTCCCCAGACTCGTGCACAGACAAGACAAGGCCAAGATAGAATACAAGAAATCAAGGGATCCAGAGGAACCAACACGCAGTCTAGGGAGACCAAGGTCAAGTGAGAAGAGCTAGATATCGGCAAGAGAAGGTCCTCCCTTGCCGGTCAGGCGAGCCCGACAAGGGGCAAGGTCACCGCAAGGAGCAGGTAACCGAGGCACCCCGACAAGGCCTGCCGGGGGCCCGAAGGGGCAGAACCACCCCACCAACCACTCAAGCGCAACCCACGTCGTCAATCAATGCGGTGTCAAGCCGCAAGATGATTAAGTGGCAGCCGTTTGCCACATTGTAGCCATTTCCTATAGAAAAAGCCTACGGATGACACCCGTCCTGCGATGTGTCAAGGAAACAGGCGCAGAGCTGGCAAGATAGCCCGGCAAGCCTTGCCGGGGAACCAGTGATTTGACACCAAGCGGCGCATTTAATACACCCTGTTTGCCCGCAAAGTTAGGTATGATACCACTGTTCGGTATCATATCAGTGGATAATGACTACTTTGACATTCTGGTGACCCCTTATTCTATAAAAGGAGGCCCATGGCACCTGTAGGAGGGCTTAGAAGGTTGGAAAGTTGATGAACCCAAGCCACCATACGCGCGTAGTCGCTGCGGCCCCGAGGCGAACCCTGCTCCGCAAGTGTACTACGCATCACCACATTAACTCCACCATCAATCCACCAAAGCAGGAGTAGGGTCTTACGCCTCGCGGCGGCCCGAACCTGGATATATTTCATGTGTGCTCTCCACCATGCTGTCGTACGCTGGTCTACTCTTTGTGAAACGCGACGTCCCCCTACCGAACCAGCAAGGGGCCGCCCGGCCCCATAGGTGGTTGCAGACATCCCGTGACATCTTTAGAGCACCAGGTAGGGGGCTCTCTTGCATGAACCTGAAAGTGTGCACAGCGCATCATCTTCATCACCTTCCTCATCTTCGACGGTGCCATCGACTATGGCGCATGCGAAGGCGCAGAAGCGGGGTTGGGGAAGATCCACACTCGCACCATGTTGTCGCTCTCCAAGATTTGTCGTAGCAATAGTTGTCGGGGTTCTGGGAACGGGGGTCCCCAGACTTGCCTGCCTGCGGCCTGTGGCATGGCTCAAAGGGGGGCCCAGCACGGCCCATCTTCATCAACACAGACTTAAGACCCCTGCGAGGGGCCAAGCCTCGCGGGGCGGACGACGCGGAGCTTCCTCAGGCACGGCCTCACCAGGCTGGCTCGTGAGGAGGCGGAGAGATCAAGGCAGGGTACCTCATGAGGTGCCCGTAATGCAAGCCATGATGACCAAGGGCACCAGGCGGGCGCCAGCCCGCGCAGTGCCCTCCTTTCCCTTTTGGTGCAAAGGGGGCAAGCGCAGCCGCGGAGTACCGAGGCATCAGGCAAAGGTTGCCATTTCGGTGCAACAAGACCAAGACCAGGAGGACTGCAAGATGGAGGTCATCATGGAGCCCAAGACGGCGTCACCACCAGAGCTTTGTGCAGGCGAGGACCAACTTTAGTCAGGATAAGTGTACTAGATGTTCCCCTTCAAAATGGCCAATTGTTGGCACGCTTCTCGCTCAATATTTGGGAAGAGGCCCAGGGCCTTTGCATATAAATAGGACCGGCCACCCACAGGGTAGGGGGATCGGATCGAAATCAAAGAGAGAGAAGGATGACTGAACTCCTCCTAGCAGTTCGTCCCCCCAGCAAAGAACATACCCTCGCGAGGCTGTTCTTCCTTGTATTGTTCATCATCATCAGCCCAAGAGGCAATCCACCACACCACACACTGGAGTAGGGTATTACACCACAACAGTGGCCCGAACCAGTAAAAACCCTGTGTCTCTTGTGTTGTTCTTTCCATAGCTTAGATCTTAGCGAGGCGGAGGGGTGCAGGTAGGTAGAAGGCGAAATCTCCGCGCGCACCCCAGTGCTCGAACCTCAAGGGTCTGCCGGAAACCGAAATCCGACATTTGGCGCGCCAGGTAGGGGTGCACCGGAGTTTTCCCTTCCGCCACCGCCACGACCTGCCTCGCAATGAGTAGCGCGTCGCCCGCTCCGGACGCCGGCGCCAGCACGTGGGCCAGGGGGCTCCGAGCCCTGGCCACAACCCTGCAACGGGTATGGTGGCCAGACAAGTTCAAGCCAACGACGCCACCGCGCTACGGTGGCGCGACTGATCCGCTGGCCTTCTTGCTGGCGTACGAGGAGGCCAACCTCGAAGCTGGAGGTGACGATAGGGTCATGGCCAACTGGCTCCCCATGGCCCTCACCGGCGCTCAGCGCGCATGGCTGCTCCACCTGCCGGTAGCCTCCGTGGCCTCTTGGGAAGAGCCCCACGGCCTCTTCTCCGCCCATCACACTACACCAACACCCCCGGTCGTCGCGGCCCTCCTGGGCGGCTCGCAGGCGCCGCCTACAAGTCACCACGTCAAGTCGTTCATCCGCCGGGTCAGCGCCGCTTCCACGCGGCAGGGGGCTCTCCCGGACCGGGCGGCGCCCAAGGCCGGCCTGACCTTCAGCTCGGAGGACCACCCCTCCAACTCGGCCTGCTCGGGTGCGCTCCCCATGTTGTGCACCTTCACCATCTGCCAGGTGGCCGTCACGAGAACTCTCATCGATGGCGGTGCGGGCCTCAGCGTGCTCTCGGTCGAGGCCTTCAACCTCCTCTGCATACCCCTGGAACGGGTGCAACCCAGCCGGCCCTTCTCAGGCGTTGGGGGCGGATCATCCAGCTCCTTGAGACAGATCCGGCTCCCAGTAACCTCCGGCACCTACAGCAACTTCCGCACGGAGCTGGTCGACTTCGACATCGCCCCCATCGGCCTCCCCTACAACGCCATCCTCGGCTAGCCAGCGCTGGCCCAGTTCATGGCCGCGACACACCCGGCGTACAACCTCATGAAGATGCCCGGGAGCAGCGGTGTCCTCACCATGCACGGGGACACCGGAGACGCGCTGTGGGTGCTCAAGCTCTCCTTCAAGACGGCGGCGTCCGCACAGCCCGCCGACTCGTAGACCACGGAGCCCAAGGGGGCTGCACCCGCCAAGAAGAAATAGTTGTTCACCCAAGACAAGGCAGAAACCAAGCAGATACCCATCGATGAGGACGGGTCCACCAACGCCACTTTCACCATAGGCGCCAACCTCGAACCCGAGCAGGAGGAGGCCCTGGTCGGGTTCCTACGCACGAACAAGAAGGTATTCGCTTGGGAGCCTGACCAGTTGGCGGGGATCCCTAGGAGTGTAATCGAGCATCACCTCAACGTGTGCCCCAACGTGCGCCCTGTGAAGCAGAAGGCAAGGCGGCAGTCCATAGAAAAGCAGGCCTTCATTGTCCAAGAGACCCGCAAATTAGAAGCCGCTGGGGTCATTCGCGAGGTCCGATACCCGGATTGGTTGGCCAACCCTGTCGTTGTGCCAAAGAAGGGAGGGAAGGAGCGCATGTCTGTCGACTTCACCAACCTCAACAAGGCATGCCCGCAAGATCCGTTCCCGCTCCCCCGCATCGACCAGATCGTCGATTCCACCGCAGAATGCAACCTGCTATGCTTCTTGGATGCCTTCTCCGGGTATCACCAGATCAAGATGGCGGTTAGAGAGGAGCGTCACATCAAAACCACAGCAGCAGCCCGGGACAAGGCAAAACAGGAACAAGGAAGGCCCACAGAAACCACCACCGTGGCTGAGGAGGATCCGCCACCGCAGAGGAGTGCACCGGAGGCGGGAGAGGCCCCTCTCCCAGATGGCCAACCTCAGGAGGCCTCATCACCTCAGGAGGCGCCATGGTCTCCCAAGGGAGCCACCAGCACTAACGCACCCATCCTCGTTGAGCACCCAGTGTACTTCGTCAGCACGGTGTTGCGGGACGCGAGGGCATGGTACCCCATGCCTCAGAAACTCCTCCTCGCGCTACTGGTGGCCTCGCGCAAGCTGTGGCACTATTTTCAGGGTCACCCCATCAAGGTCGTCTCGTCATACCCCCTGGAGAGAGTGCTCAGGATCCCTAACTCAGCTGGAAGGGTCACTGAGTGGAACATAGAACTGCAAGCGTTTCAGCTCGAATTCAGCACGACCAGAGTCATCAAGGGAGCAGCATTGGTGGATTTTGTGGCAGAATGGACGGAGGCACCAGGCCTCAAGGCCGACGAGGATCGGTCCCTCTCCCCGGGAAGCGAGGCGCCAGAAGGCTGGGTCATGTACTTCGATGGGGCGTTCTCCAGGCATGGCGCTGGGGCTGGGGTGGTGCTTATATCGCCCACTCAGGACAAGCTCTACTATGCTGTGCAGCTCTGTTTCCAGCAAGGTGAAAAGGTCTCCAACAACATAGCAGAGTATGAAGGTTTAATAGCAGGCTTGAACGCCGCAGCTGCCCTGGGGTGAAACGCCTCACCATCAAGGGCGATTCGCAGCTCCTTGTCAATTTCTCCAACAAGGTGTACGAGCCGAAAGATGAGCACATGGAAGCCTACCTTGCGGAGGTCCGCGGGATGGAGAAGCAGTTCTGGGGGTTGGAGTTGCAGCATGTGCCCCATGGCACCAATTAGGAGGCCGACGACATCGCCAAACGGGTGTCCAGGCGGTTACCTCAGGAGCCTGGCATTTTCGAGGAGTGGCTCTTCAAGCCCTCAGCCCTGCCGTCATTGTCAATCATGGCTCAACCTCAGGAGGAGCTCCCCCAGCCACCTGCCTCAGGAGTCCCGGCCTGTGGCCCGGCTTCAGGAGCTCGCCTGCTTCTGACGATGGAACCTCAGGAGGGGTGCTGGATCACGGAGCTCCGGAGTTACTTAACACAAGGGACCCTGCCGGAGAAGGAGGAGGAAGCGGAGCGTGTGGCACGACAGGCCACGGCATACTGCATCAAGGATGGAGAGCTCTACCGGAAGCGACCAAACGGTGTATCCCTACGCTGCATCTCCAGGGAGCAAGGAAAGGACTGGTGGAAGATATACACGGCGGAGACTGTGGACATCATTCATCATCACGGACCCTCGTCGGCAAGGCGTTCCGCAGTGGGTTTTATTGGCCCACCGCACTCAATGACGCTGTCGAACTAGTGAAAGCTTGTGAGGCCTGCCAGTTCCACGCCAAGAAGATCCATCAGCCGGCAGGAGGCCTGCAGACTATACACCTTTCGTGGCCATTCGCAGTCTGGGGGCTGGACATCCTGGGCCCGTTTCCTCGGGCGCCAGGGGGCTACCGCTACCTCTACGTCGCCGTGGACAAGTTCACCAAGTGGGCTGAAGTAGAGGCCGTCCGCACCATCCCCGCGGGTTCCACGGTCAAGTTCATTAGGGGCATCGTGAGCCGGTTCAGGGTGCCGAACCGCATCATCACGGACAACGGTTCGCAGTTCACCAGTAACCTTTTCAAAACATACTGTGCTAACCTTGGAATGCAGATATGCTACGCTTCGGTGGCGCACCCCCGAAGCAACAGCCCGGCCGAGCGAGCCAACGCAGAGGTCCTGAGGGGCCTCAAGACCAGGACATTCAAGAAGAAGCTGGAGGCCTGCGGCAGAGGTTGGTACGACGAGCTTCAGTCCGTGTTGTGGTCCATCCGCACAACCGCGACCAAGCCGACTGGAGAGACCCCGTTCTTCCAGGTATACGGAGCCGATGCGGTCCTCCCTCACGAGGTCAGACATCGCTCCGCGCGGGTCCTAGTGTTCGACGAGGCGCAGCAGGACGCCATGCGGGGGATGGACCTCGTGCTGGGGGAGGAACATCGCCGAGAAGCCGCGCTGCGAGCGGTGAGGTACCAACAAGCACTATGACGATATCACTGCCGCAACATCCGCCCAGAACTCTCGAGGTAGGAGACCTCGTGCTCAGGCGGGTTCTCTCCAGGGAGGGATTGCACAAGCTCTCTCCCATGTGGGAGGGCCCATTCAAGGTTGTTCATGTTTCCAGGCCCGGCTCCGCGCGCTTGGAGACTCAGGAGGGGGTGCCGGTCCAGAACACATGGAACATCCAGCACCTCCGGAGGTTCTACCCCTAAAAAGGCCCAGAGCCTGTGAAGAAGGCGAATGCCTATGAAGCTGTCACGTTTTGGAAAAGGCCCAGAGCCTGTGAAGAAGGAGAATGCCTATGAAGCCGCCGCGTTTTGGAAAAGGCCCAGAGCCTGTGAAGAAGGCGAATGCCTGTGAAGCCGCCGCGTTTTGGAAAAGGCCGAGAGCCTGTGAAGAAGGTGAATGCCTGTGAAGCTGTCACATTTTGGAAAAGGCCCAGAGCCTGTGAAGAAGGCGAATGCCTGTGAAGCTGTCGCGTTTTGGAAAAGGCCCGGAGCCTGTGAAGAAGGCCAATGCCTGTGAAGCTCGCCGCCCGTGACACTCTCACGTAATAATGAGTTGGGGCTGTACACGCCCCGGATTCTCAGGAGCGCCGGCCTCAGGCCCTGGGGCTCCCTCCCACGCCCAGTGGCAGCACTTAGCTCCGCGCTGGTGAGAAGACGTCGAAGACTAGATTAGGTGCCGGACGCGGCTTTTTCATTTGCTTTCCGCAGTTGGCTTGTTCATTCTCATTCGAAGTTTTATTGAAGTTGTTGCCGTCTTTGGCTTGTGGTTCTTCGACTTCTCACTCTCCTGCCTTGATTTCTCTTATGCAAGGCCTTGCGAGAGGGGCAGCCGAGCGCCCTCGCGAGTGTTCCTATCCTAGTCATTCAAAGGTTTCGTGACCTGGGTCCATTACAGGAGCACCCCTCCAGTCCGTGCCCCATGGGCACCGCGACACGAACATAGGGCCTGGGTTGGTCGCCCCCCACGGCTGGGGCCGGGAACTATCCACGCACGGGCACGTAGCCGGAAGGCACGATAACGGAAGCAAAACGATGATTAACATCAATAACCCAAACACGCCCCCATGGGGCTCCACAGTATTGTCTTTTTACGCAGGAAAAAGGAAAAGAAAGAACGAATCAGGCGCAGCTCGGCTCACACCGGCCTGCAGGGAAGACTCGAGCTGCATCCGGGGCTCAGGCCGACTCCCTCTCACGCTTCACCGAGGCGCGACGGCGGGCAGACACGCTACCACCTCCCAAGCAGATACGACGGCGTGGAGGCTGACCGCGGCCATAGCTAGAAGAGTCGCCGCCTGAAGAAGAACCGGAGAAGCTTGGGGAACCCTGAGCGCCGCCAGTCACGCGGGCGCTGTCCTCTCCATCAACGCCGGAGCTGGGTTCCCGTCCGCGGTCATCGTACTCAGGGTAGCACCCTGCACGGCGACCATCTTCCCCAAACACCCTCACGTAGAGGGTGGCATCGCCGTCAAACTTGAAGTGTAGGGTGCACCGACGGCTCAGGCCACGCGCGCGGGCAAACGTCTGCCAACCGCGGGCGAAGGCCTGGCTACCGGCTGCGGAGACCTCCAATGAAGCCCATGAGGCCCGGCTGCAGCAGCCGTCAGCCTGGAGCCAGAGGCCGCCCGGGGCGCCGGCCGGGAGCTCGCCCAGGAGGAAGCGAGGAAGTGGAAGCCGGGTGCTAGTCGGCTCCGCCGACCACACAACGAACTCCGGCAGCACCTCTGCAGCGCGAAAGCATGGCCTAGGGGGACGCGCGACTGAAGTGCGCCCCCCGGCCGTAGCAGTCCGCCCGTCACCATGCTGTAAATCGTCTCCGCGGCCGCGGGGAGCTGCCGTGGTGGCCACAGGATGTTTGCGATGGCGCCCTCGGCCGCGCTTGGGCGGGGGAGAGGCAGACTCTACCCGGCGAGCCTTCCCCTTCTCTGCGGCTGAGAACCTCCTCGACGGGGCCATGAAGAAGAAGGAGAAGCAAAGGGGGATGAACTGGAAGGGCGCGCGCCGATCCATACTTATAGCCGGTGAGGGCCAACCGTCGGCCCCCACTATCGCAGGTAATCATTACCCACTTTGCATGCCGGGACTTGTCCAATCCGTGCAGTTGCCGAGGCGCCATGGGCAAGTGGAGACGCCCACGTCCAATCAACCGCCACACGGCGCCCAAGGCCGCAGGCTGTTAGGGCCCGTGGCGCTTCACGCTTACCCTTTTGCCTCCCTGCACGACCAAGTACGGGCGTGCCTTGGGCCCGGGGGTTGCTGTCGGCATTCTGGGAACGGGGGTCCCGAGACTTGCCTACCTGCGGCCTATGGAGTGGCTCAAAGGGGGGCCCAGCACGGCCCATCTTCATCAACACAGACTTAAGACCCTCGCGAGGGGTCAAGCCTCGCGGGACGGACGACGCAGAGCTTCCTTAGGCACGGCCTCACCAGGCTGGCTCACGAGGAGGCGGAGAGATCAAGGCGGGGTACCTCACGAGGTGCCCGTGACGCAAGCCATGACGACCAAGGGCGCCAGGCGGGCGCCAACCCGCGTAGTGTCCTCCTTTCCCCTTTGGTGCAAAGGGGGCAAGCGCAGCCGCGGAGTACCGAGGCATTAGGCAAAGGTTGCCATTTCGGTGCAACAAGACCAAGACTAGGAGGACTGCAAGACGGAGGTCATCGTGGAGCCCAATACGGCGTCACCACCAGAGCTTTGTGCAGGCGAGGACCAACTTTAGTCAGGATAAGTGTACTAAAGGTTCCCCTTCAAAATGGCCAATTGTTGGCGCCCTTCCCGCTCAATATTTGGGAAGAGGCCCAGGGCCTTTGCATATAAATAGGACCGGCCACCCATAGGGTAGGGGGGATCAGATCGAAATCAGAGAGAGAGAAGGGTGACTGAACTCCTCGTAGCAGTTCGTCCCCCCAGCAAAGAACAGACCCTCGGGAGGTTGTTCTTCCTTGTATTGTTCATCATCATCAGCCCAAGAGGCAATCCACCACACCACACACTGGAGTAGGGTATTACACCACAACGGTGGCCCGAACCAGTATAAACCCTGTGTCTCTTGTGTTGTTCTTTCCAGTGCTTAGATCTTAGCGAGGCGGAGGGGTGCAGGTAGGTAGAAGGCGAAATCTCCGCGTGCACCCCAATGCTCGAACCTCAAGGGTTTGACGGAACCCGAAATCTGACAACAGTCAAGACCAAGATCATGGTTGATGATGGTGGATTTACCCCGACGGCTCATATGGCGCTATGGCCATCCAAGCACTGTCCGGAGGAAGGGGCACGAGACGTGCGGGCGCGAGCTCCCTCCTTCCTGTCCCTCGACCTCGTCAGCAGTCGAGTTGCTTTAGCCTCGGCATCATAAATGTCGACTATTACCATGCAACGCTAGGTCCAGTATTTTCCCCGCTGTGGGTAATCCTGAGCAGAATGCTGGTATGAGTCCATCGATTGATGCCCTGGAAAGCACACTTCGGGGAGGCTGCCTACACTAGCACAACTCATGCGACGGCAGCCGCTGCACTGACTTGAGGGGGAGCAAAAGGGAAGGGGACCTGCGAAGCCCGACACCATGCCCCTATGCCCGCCAGCTACAAGAGATACATGTCATCCCTTGTTGGGAACGAAGAAACCACCTGACCGCCTTCTACTTCTCCAGGCGCCGCGGACACATTGAACACGCGCAGCCCGGCAGACGAAAAAGAAGCTTAAAACAAAAGCTAAGTCCACGTTATCACTTCTATTTGATGCATTTCAGATTTTTGCAGTCGTTTATCCCTTAACTCCAGTAAGTGTTCGTATCGTGAAAGCCCTCAAGCCATGGAACCTTGGCTAGTTTCTTTGATCGCACCATCGTCCTGTCCAAAGCCATGCTCGTAGGACGAGAGGCTGCGTCTAGCGCTAACTAGGAAAAACCTACCGAGACACATCCATGCGAAGATGACTGTTAAGGACAAGACCCTTACGACAATCGCGGCAATATTATATCGGCAGGCATCCAGAGCATACATAGGAATTGATCATACAAACACGAGCATATAGAGTTTAAAGGGATAAACACACATTTAAAGATCTAGCTAGAAGCATCATCCTCACACAAATACTAGAGATAAAATGACTAAACACAAAAAATGCTTTCATGTTCTGTTACAGGACCAGAAGGAATAACTTAAACATGGAGAACCCTGTTGGCGCGGGGAGCGGCCTTCTTCTCAGTGGTAGCGACATCAGCACCCACTGGCGGCTTCTTGAAGCCGTCATCAAGGTCGAGCTCTGGGTGGCGATAGGCGATGTTGCTCAAGACCATGAAGAGGGCGTTGCGAGCGAGCCTCCGCGACTTGGTCGCGAAACGCTCGGCTCTCCCCTCTTCATGCACCTTCAAATTGTCGATCAACTCATCGAAGAAGATCCCTAGCTTGACACTCGGGACCTCACGTTCATCGGCTGAGTAGACTAGGCCGTCCATGCCCATCGCCGGAACTTTGGCTCCAAGGCGTTCTGTGATATCGATCAGGCTCTTGAGCCAAAGGTTGCTCATGTCGACTTGGTTCTTCAGCCTGTCCTCCACATCTTGCCGAAGGCGCTTGGCGGTTTCCAAGTCCTTGGACAGCAACTGTTGCCATGATTCAAGGGATTCCGCCGACTGCTCCAGTGGGCCGATCGTCGTCCTCATATCAGAGATGTTGCCCTTGGCGGTCTCAAGGCTTTGGGTCTTGGAGGAGAGCTGTGACTACACATCAGCCAGGTGAAGCTCTGCTTGCCATCCCTCTTCTTTGAGTGCCTCCACCTCCTTGGCACTCCCAGCAAGGTCTTCATTCAGTTTCGCCACCTGTCGGTCGAGCTTGGCCTTGGGGGAAGACGTGGTGTCCAGATCTTCAACAAGCTTCTTCAGCTTGGTAGCATGGTCAGTAGCGAGGGTGTCCAGAGCAGCCCATGCTTGTCCTTCAATTCATTGGTGCATTGCGGCACCAAGGTATCCAAACTTTCATCCTTGGCGCGGAGGGTGACTTCAAGATTATCCTCCCGAAGGGAGATCTCTCGCTCCCTGGCATCCAGTGATGCTTTGTGATTCGCCAGGCGCCCCTCCCAGGCCATGACGTCCTCCTTCATCATCTAAAGGGTCTCTTGCTGCCTCATGAGTGCCTTGAACTGCTTGTCATGCCATTTACATAGCTCCAGGCATTTGTCCTTCAGCCTCTGATCCACTTTGCCGGCGGATTTGCGCCGTTCCTTGAGCTCCTACCACTTTTGGCGGTGTTGGGCCTGCATTTCCATCACACCTGCCGCCATGGATTCCATAAAGGACAAATCCAAATTGATGGCAGCTGAGTCATCGGCCTCCACGCCTCCCCGATGTAGCAGTGCTAGATGGCGCTGAAGCTCTTCATCAAGCTCTACATTTGTTAAGGACGGGCCGGGGGCTCCGATGTCAGGCAGCGACAGCACCACAGCCAGCGTGTTCAAAGAAGACGATGGGGCCTCAACGGCGCCACGGGAAGAGGGGAGTGGACCCATGGTTTGAAGGGGAATCTTTGCCTCGATGACCACTTCCTCTATCGGGGCACCCTCCAGAGAATTCTCCAGCACTGCCAAAGAACCTAGTGTTTCCCCGGCAATGAGATCATGCCCCTCAGCAGCTGCAACCTTCGTGGCCTCGTCCGTGGCAGGCCTCCCTATGTCCACCACCACTTCCAATACATCTAGTTCTTCAGATTGAGGGGCTGCAGATGAAAGGAGCCGGTGGACAAGCGAAGAAATGGAAGTCTCGAAGTGAATAAAGGAACCAGAGGAAGCAGTCCGAACATGGGGGAAAAGAAGAACTACGCAAAATACCTAGGGAAGTCTTCCGGGCGGGGATCTCCATTTCCCTGGCAGCAGTTTTTGCCGGGTCGCAAGCTTTGTCCTCTGACGGGACGGTCTCGGTAGCCTTCTGCATAGTCTCTGTCGCGAAGGGTTCCACGGCGACCTTTTCGGCTTGAACGACAGGGGAGGCATGCCCTTCAAGGAGGGGCTCGCCTTGCATCATCTTGCCTCCTCCTCCTGGGGGGACAGAGAGGCGGTCTCCATCATCACCAGCAGGCAGGGCCAAGTCTCTGCTCCTAGGCCAGGGCTCGATCGGGGGCTCGGCAGGGGGTCTTCTACATCCGTCCCCGCGAAGGCCGAGCTCTCCACGCCCTCAAGAGACCCTATGCACCGGAGCCTCTTCCGGGGACGATGGACGAGGGTCTCCGTGTCCTCCTCCACCTCCCTGATCGGCAACAACAAACAAAAACAAGAGGTCGGTCAGTAGAAATGTTCAAATATGCTTATGAGGATATCTAACATGAAGAAAAATCCTCCTTACTCCTCCGTGATGAGCATGGAGGTCAAGTTGAACTCCGCGGGAGGAAGGGACTCCCGTCCTCTCTTTAGAGACGGAAGGGTGGAGATCCTTGGCAGCTTCGGTGCCTGCCATGACATCAAGGGATCAGGGGAAGGTGAGCTCTGTGAAGAACTCGAGCAAAGGCAGGAGCTGGACTCTGCCTCCGTGGCCACCGGCCATTTGGCAGAAGGTGCTTTGGCCTGAGCAAGGCGAGGAGATTGGCGACACACCACCTCGGCCTTCATAGACTTGGTGGAGATCTTCTTCACCTTCTTGGTGGGTGGCGTCGGGTTCGAGGTCGCCACTCCTCGGGCGGTGGTGCGCCTACGGGTACGTTGGTCTGGGTCCGGTGCAGGGGCTTGCGGTCCTGCCGCAAGCCATTCCTCTTCAAGGTCTGCCGCCGCGCCCCTTCCTTCCCGCCTCCTCTCCCTCCTGGAGCTCCTTTCCTACCATGGCTAGAGCATCTAGCCCGGCGAAGTTATCCCCGACAAGCTCTCCCCCGGCATTATCTTCCATGGCTTGCGCCTCACTCCCACCCTGGGAAGAGCTCCCATTTCCACCCTTCCCTTTGCCCTTCCTGGCTTTTGCAGCCTTCTACATTTCTGCGCGGCAGGCATCTTTGTCCTCCGCAACTTTCTTCAGGGCCTTCTCCACCAAAGTACTCGACCACTAGAGCTCTTCGTCAAGAGAAGGGAGCTAACAAGTACCCGATATTCCTTCAGCGTTGCAATCCGGCAACCACTTCAGTATTTGATCCCGGGCAGAGTTGATGTTGGGGAACAACGTTTGCCTGGAGCTTGAAGAACTCGAAGCGACCAAATAGCTGGTCGCACAACCAAGCATGGCCATAAACTGACAAGTTATTGGCCAGCCCCGGTAGCAACCTCATCCTATCCGAAGTGCTGCCATACAACCACAATGTTTGTCCCTTTCTTGCAGCGGTGAGATGCGGCGAAGGAGGAAATCTGCCCCCACATGCTTGATGGTTAACCTGGCAGCTGCCAGGCGGGTGATCCTATTAATTGTCAGGCCTAACATATCCTCAGTAAGTCCAATGGCGCTCCAATCCTTGCCACGCTCGACGCACTCTTATCATGCTTCGCAAAACTCGGGAGCCTCTTTATACTGGATCCAACACCAGTCCCCTCTCCATTCATCCCACCTCTCGCGCTGGTATCCGGGGAGGTAATCCCAGATCTTCAAGCTGATAATCCTAGAGCGGTTAACCCTGCTCTCTACCCGTGGGATGAAGTAATGCCGGAATAGATCCACATTGGGTTTCACCCCAAGGAAATTCTCACACAAATGCGCGAAGATGGCTATGGTGTCCATTGCATTGGGCGTGAAATCAAGGAGGCGAAATCCATAGATGTTCAGGATTTCCTCAAAGAACTCAGAAAAGGGAGGGCACATACCACAGACGAAATAAGCGGCAAAGAACCGATAAGAATCAGGGGGATTCACCTCACCCGCTTCATAGACCATGGGCGCCTCGTGCCCTTTCTCGACGGGCCGCCCCCAACGATACCCGTACTTCGCCTGAAGGACGGGGTCGCTCAAGGTGGACGGAACGAAGACAACATCCTCGCTCCGCTTCTTGTTCAGCTCCGCCGACCTCTTGTTCCCTTCGGCGGCGGCATCCTTCGCCACAGTCGTCGGCTTTCTCTTCTCCGCGAGTTTCTTCCCCATTGCTGCGGCAACAGAAAAGGGGATGGATTCATTGGGGAAGGAAACGGCGAAAGGAGAGATGAGATGAGGAATTGTCACTTGGCTTGCGGAGGAAGAAGATGGAGGAGCGGAGCGAGGGGCGAGTAAGTCATGCCACTCTGTTTTTCCCCACTCTTACGGGGCGGGGGCACAAGCACGACGCTTCAGAAAGTTACCGTTTACCATAACTGCAACCATCCCACCACCCCACAACGTGCACTAATTGCACAAAGAGGACGTTGGATTGACTGGTTGCCGTAACGAAACAGCATGCACAGCCCCTCCCTGCCACGTGTTTGCGCACTCTTTGGGGCCTAACCCAACGTGCCATGCGACACGTATGCCTCAGGCCCGGGGGCTTATGTCGGGGAAATATACAGGGGTACGCATTTTCCCCTGACTCGTGCACGGACAAGCCAAGGCCAAGTCAAAATACAAGAAATCAAGAGATCCAGAGGAACCAACACGCAGTCCAATGAGACCAAGGTCTAGCTAGAAGGGAAAGATATTGGCAAGTATTGGTGTCAAAACCGGCCGATCTCGGGTAGGGGGTCCCGAACTGTGCGTCATAGGATCGAAGTAAATAGGAGACAAGGGTGACATGATGTTTACCCAGGTTCGGGCCCTCTTAATGGAGGTAAAATCCTATGTCCTTCTTGATTGTATTTGATGAGTATAGGGTTAGAAGAGTCGATCTACCTCGAGATCGTAATGGCTAAACCCTAGATGTCTAGCCTATGTGATTTGTCTTAGGCTCTATGGACTAAACCCTCCGGTTTATATAGGCACCGGTGGGGTCTAGGGTTGTACATAGTCGGTTTACAGAGAAAGGAAATAATACATCTCAATGCTAGGCTTGCCATCCACGCAAAGGAGAGTCCCATCCGGACACGGGGAAAAGTCTTCTGCCTTGTATCTTCACGGCCCATCAGTCTGGCCCATATCAAATTGTCCGGACACCCGAGGAACCCTTAGTCCAGGACTCCCTTAGTAGCCCCTGAACCAGTCTTCAATGACGATGTATTCAACTCGTTGCTTGTCTTCGGCATTGCAAGGCGTGTTCCTTCTCCGCGTACAAAGCAGTCTCTTCAACAAAAGATCTGTATCTGGCTCTGCATTATAGCTACAAGCCTAAACCACAACGGCATATTGTTTAATAAAGCATATCTTTTGACAACTTTTTTGGCAAAACGTTATGTCTGGCCTTTTTATTATTTCTAACCGTTTTTGGCCTCCCGCTTCATGTTTCGAGGCGTGGCCTCATTGACACGTCTTATCAAAGCAGAGATCGTGCCCCCTTATTATGGGATTTTCATCAATACGGGTTTGGGTAATCCAACCGTGACATTCGCATGACCCCTTGGGAATAGGTGAGTTTTAAGGCTAGTGGGGGCGCTTGATATTCATTGCCTTTATAAGCGGATAAACATCAATTCTTTACCCCACGCCTTCTTCCTTCCTCAGCCTTCCTATCCTTGAGCTGCAGCACCCAAGCTTTCAGCCCTTTCCACCGCCCGACCCTCCAACCATGGATGGATCCGGCTCGCAGGGCAAGTGGATGGCTTCCTCCATCACGGAGAGGAAAGTCGAAGTACTCCCAGAAGCGGGGTACCTGGCCGCGAACATCCCACATTGGCTCCCCACCAAAAAACAGATTATCCCTACTCCGGAGCCCAATGAGAGGGTGGTATTCATCCCCCACTTCCTCTGCGGACTAGGGTTTCCCCTCCCCCCGTTCGTCCATGGCCTCATGTTCTACTATAGGCTAGATTTACACAATCTAGCCCCAAATTCCTTCATCCACATTTCGGCGTTCATCGTCGTGTGCGA